>NC_028640.1:18685681-18757555 GCF_001406875.1 Solanum pennellii
TATATATATATATATATATATATAAATGTTTTTGAGATAATATTTTTTTCCTTGTCAAACACTAGAAATTAAGTAAGAAACACACTTCCTTTTTCAAAAAAACATTTTCTAGGGATTCATTTTTACGTGGAAAACATTTTCAGTATTCATGCTTTTTTTTACTAGTTTTTGGGAATGTGCTCGGCACGTTTATCCCATATTATTATTATTATAAAACTTCTTTATATTTTATTTAAAATTTGAGAATTTCTCCTCTTATAGTCGTATGCATAACAAGAAGTTATTGTCGAGTGAAAGTAATATTTTGCAAATGTTGAACAGAAAGTTGATCAACATACGTCTTCTTTAGTATGACTAGAATATCATTGTGAATTTTATAGTATACACCTAAAAAAAATAGTAATTATATTCTGATGAAGATAAAATGAATCAATATATATTAATTAAAATTGCACCTACATGTATTATTTCTTTGAATCAAGATTGAAATTTCTTTAACATAATAATATTATTTATATGGTTGAAATATAATCGTATTACGAAATATAATAAGAATCAATCTCTATTTAAGAAGATTTTCTTTTATATGAAAATTTGACATAAGAGTATTACTTTTATTGTTTAAGTATAATTGCATTACGAAATATAATAAGAATCAATCCTTATTAAAGAACAAGAAACTTGATATAAAAAGTTAAAAGATGTTAAAAAGTATAAGATCTAAATATCCTGAAAATTATTAAGACAATTTCTCAAATCTCAAAAATCTTATCTCTATATCACATTTCGTACAAACTATATTTTATGTATGTGAAATAATAAAATTGATTAAAAGAGAGAGAGAGAGAGAGAGAGAGAGAGAGAGAGAGAGAGTTGTAAATAGCGTATTCATTATGTACCTGATGGTGAGAAATGAGAGGGCGTACAATTGCCGAATCAAATCTGAAATATAGAAAAAAAAGATATTTAGCAAACTGAAGGAAATCTTCATATATTAAATGTATATTTTTGAGAACTAAAATGAACATAAGAGGAATAAAGTAGTTACCAATCAACAATATATTATATATTCAAACTTTTATGGCATAGAGCTGCTAATGATCTATATATTCTCTCCGTCCCGTTTTGTGTAACATTATTTCCTTTTTGATCAGTATTATATAAAGCTTAAAGATGAAAGATTAATGTGACTTGAGCTGTAGAAAATCACTGCACATGACTATATATTACTCCAATTCTATTTAACAAGGAACATGAAAAGTTCATATAACTTTTGGAAGCTCAAGGAAAAAAATAGTAAATGTGAGATATAAATCAGTAGGATTATAAATTGAGTTCACGTAATCTGTATTAAGTTAATTAATGGGGAGATGAAAGATTTCTATCAATGTAGTTAAATTACGGATAAATAACTTATTTTTAAAATGACTACTCAACTTTTAATTATTTAGTATTTTATTATTTACATGTTTTATAATATTTTTATTTAGTCTAAGAGCAAAATGGTAATCCAATTTTTAATGTTGGAGCTTCTCACTTATAATAATACAAGTACGTAGTCCATTCTTCAGGAATTTTCTCTCCAAACGTTGAATCAATTACATATATTTTCTTCACTCGGCTTATTCTATTTGTCAAATTTCATCAAGAGTAATCTCTTTCTTCATTTGATCTTCCACTTTAGCCACTCAAGTTTCATTTCAGTTATGTTTTACATCTTAATATCAATGTTATATTTACCGAACTAATGAATCAGTTACAGACTTTTGGGTTTTATCATTAAATTAGTAACCATGGATATGAAATGTTTTACAACATTGTAGTTAATATTGAAGGGATAAATTATTTTTAAAGATTAAATAACAATATTTGGTAAAATTTACATTGGTAAATGTAGAGCACAATAATGGCAGAAATTTGAATAGACGTTTTAATTGTTTTAAGTTTTTTTACAATTTGGTTAAGAGAATTGTTAATTATTAAATGATAAATCTGGTTCAATATTTTGATATTTAGGGGTAAGTTGGTCTTTCAACTTTTATCTTTGAGGCTTCATGCTTATAATAATATATATGATAGCTGCAATATTTTAGTCTTAACTTCTTGCAAAGGTTAAATTTGAGCTTAATCATTTGTAGATACAATATTATGTATATATAATTATCTCTCGCTGTTTCTAGCATTTTGTTTTTATCATTTCACTCTTTTTCCCTATTCTGCTATATGAAGATTCATTTCGCGTTCAAATTTTCTTTTTCAATTTGATCCAATTGTTGTGAATTAACGTCTCCATATGGTAGGCAAACTATTTACAACCGATAAAGTCAATTCATTAAGTTCATAAGCAGAAAGTAAAGTAGTAACACGTTAAAGTAGAAAGCCACATCTTTACTCATGAAGCAACATGAGAAAAATCACTCAAAACTTGGGTGTCATGTGTACAAGGGCTACTAAAGTAGCAAAAGTTGTATGAAATATAAATCAAGTTTCAAAGAGATGAATAAGTAAGGGTATAGAAGATGATTAGTCGAGCATCTCACCCTGATGACTCCAAACAAGTCATTTCTCAACGATCAGCAAGCCACACCTTTCCTACAACTCGTAGAGTAGAAAAAATGTGTATTTAATAGTATGGTCGATCAACCCTAAACTAAAGTTGGTTTTCCCATGGTTACCTCGCCAATGATTAGCTCAATTCACTCATTACATAAATAAACCTGAGCTATAAATGGCAAAGAATAAACGAATTATTCAACAGTTTATCATGGACAAAAATCTCATTGGTTCGACCAAACAAGCAGACAAAAATCCTGATATAAATCATGACTTATGAATGTAAATGCGATGCAATGGCCAAATGCACGAGTATAGATACGTGAGATGTTATCGGAGGTCGTTTGCAAAATAATTATCCAACTTGAAGTAGAGGTCAAATTCTACTTGAAATTAGAGGTAGGTGTATATTATACCAACAATGAATGATGTTTATCACAAGTAATCAAGTTGAAAATCAAATTGCAAAAGCTAACACAAACATTGAATTAACAAGCTAAGGTTGGATAAATTAGGGGTGCGCATTCGATGGGGTATGTATTGTGTAACGAACTTAGAATGAATTACCACATGGATAGCTAAGGTTGATTATTCCGATTCGTATTGGTGTTTCGTAGAAAGTTGTAAATGTTTCCAAAGAGTTAGAGATGATTCAACATGTGAGATTTAAGCATTATGAGGGAAAGAAGGTTATCATTCAAGTTGGATATGATATGTGATAGCTTAATTTTTCGGTACATGTTTCTAATTTTGCTGTAGAATTCATAGTGGTAGATCGAATATATCGATCATGTATAGTTACTTTGATGGGATATGATACTCGTGTGGATCTATAGACATATATGTGATGGATTTTTGAGGTTATTATGGGAATGAATTGGTTATCTCCTTATCATGCAATGACAATTACACTAGCTATGATTGGGATTCCTATAATAGAATGGGAAGGTTCTCTTAGTCACTCTATGAAAAGGGTGATATTATTTCTTAAGGCTCGTCTTTTAGTGGAGAGGGGATGTTTGGATTATTGGGACATATTTGAGATTCTAGTGATGAGACTCCTATACTTGAGTCTATTATGGTCGTGAGTGAATTTTTAGAAGTTTATGATAAACTACCAAGTCTTCCACCTGATCATGATATTGATTTTTGTATTGACTTAGAGCCCAAAACTCAACCAATCTCCATTCCTCCTTATCGTATGTATTTAGCCGAATTCGAAGAGTTGAAAGAGTAGTTGTAGGATTTGTTGAGTAATTCTTACATTAGGCCAAGTGTATCTCTTTGCGGTTCACCAATGCTATTTTTGAAAATTAAATATGGTTCTATGTGTATGTGTATTAACTATTTAAAATTGAATAAAGTTGCCATTAGAAACAAGTACCTGATACCTCGTATTGATGATTTATTTGATCAAATTCAGAGTGCTTATGTTTTTCCCCAAGATTGATTTGAGATTCAGTTATCATCAGTTGAAGTTTAGGGTGGATATCGCTATGACAACTTTTTCAGTCGCGTTATGACTATTATGAGTTTGTAGTGATGTCTTTTAAGCTAACTAATACCCCCATCAAATTTTATAGACTTGATTAATGGGGTGGTCAGACCGTACTTGGATTTCTTTGTTATTTTCTTCATGGATGATATATGGATATACTTCCGTAGTAAGGAGGAGATGAGAATTATTGAAGAGATTGTGCTTGGAATTTTGAAAGAGGAGAAACTCTATGCGAAGTTTTCAAAGGGTGAGTTTTTGGCTTATTTCAGTTGTATTCTTAGGACATGTAGTGTCCAAAGAGGGTATTATGGCTGATCCTAAGAATATTTTGGTGGTTCGATATTGCGACAAACCTATTTTGTTTATCAAGAATCAGATTTTCATAGGCCTTTAGGTTACTATCAATGATTTGTGGAGGAGTTTCATCCATTGTATCCCTATTAAATATATTGACCACAAAGGATGTGGATTTTAGTTGTCTGATTAATGTGAGATGAATTTCCAAAACGTAAAAACTTTATTTATTATTGCTCCAATTTCGACTCCATCCGTGGAGAAAAAGGGTTATGTTTTATATTTTGATCTTTCTCGGATGGACTTGGTTGAGTATTTATGAAGAAGATAAAGGTGATTGATTATTCTTTAAGAGAGTTGAAGGTTCATGAGAAGAACTACCCTAATCATGACTGGGGTTAGTTGTTCTAGTGTTTGCGTTGAAGAGTTGAGAGGCATTACTTTTGAAGTATGCATTATGAGGAGTTCACAGAATTATCATAATATTTGGTATATATTTAGTTAAAGGGATCTCGACTTAAAGCAACAGAGATGGTTGGAGTTGCTCAAATATTTTGACATGACTATCCTTTTTATCCAGGCAAGGTGAATGTTGTAGCAAATCTTTGAGTCAAAAAATGGTGATATTTCTAACTTTATTACAAGTTGGATATCGTTCTTTGGATATGGATGTCGAGTCTTTGGCCAATAGAATTGTATGTCTTGATATTTCAGAATTTGGTAAGGTTTAGGCTTGATTGAGGATAGGTCATCCTTGCTGGAGCATATTCAGAATAAACTATTTAATGATGTCGATGTAGATAAAATTCGAGACTAGGTGTTAAAAAGAGAAAGAGGAAATTTTTGATAGTAATGGAACTTTAACGATACAATGTCATTTGTGTACCTCAGTCTGGTGACTTTACTAGATTGATTATGTAGGAGGCCCATACTTTGAGGTACTATATTCATTCGGGAGCTACTAAGATGTATCGTGACTTAAAGCTAGCTTCATATGTAAAAGGACATAATGGATATTCTATCTGGGTGTTTGAATTGTCACCAAGTGAAGTATGAACACCAAATCCTAGAGGTGTGACTCTAAGGATGCTTATACCCAAGTTGATATCGAATTTCTAGTAGGATTGCCACACACTTTAGGTTAGTTTGATGCTTTATGCGTCTTTTTGGGCATATTGACTAAGTTGGCGCACTTCGTACCTATTGAGACTACCAATAATTCAGAGAAATTAGTCAAAATCTATATTTGAGAGATAGTTCACTTGCATGGGGTGCCAAATTCTATCATTTAGATCGTGACACAGAATTTACATTTTTTGTGGTGTATATAGAAGGAGTTGGGCAGTCAATTGGATCTTAGAACTACTCAGACTGATGGTTAGTTTGAATTTCTTGGGGATATTTTATGGTCGTGTGTGATCCACTTTGGTGGTCATTAGGATCAGCTCTTGCCTTTAGCAAAGTTCGCATACAATAACAATTATCATTTGAGCATTGAGATGGAGATGCCAATCTCCAATTGGTTAGTTTGATGCATTTGATGTTACATAGGGTATAGATTTGTTGAGGAAATCATTAGAAAGGTCAAGTTGATCCAAGATAAGCTTCTCATGGCTCAAAGTAGGCAAAAAAGTTATGCAAATTGAAAAGTTCGTGGTTGGAGAGCGAGTTTCATTGAAGGTTTCACCCATGAAGGGCGTGATGAGATTTGGAAACAAGGGAAAGTAGAGCCCGAGGTATATTGGTCATTTTGAGATGATTGTTGAGGGTATTGGTCAGGATGCTTATGAGTTGGGTTTGCCACCTGATTTGTCGGGTGTTCACCTTGTATTTCATGATGATGCTGAAAAAGTATCATCAGGTTTGTGCTAATGTGATTTAATAAGACTCGGAGTTACTTAATCAAAACTTGATTTTTGAGGAGGAGTAGGTAATCATCTTGTATAGGCAAATTAGATGTTGAAAGTGAAGCAGATTGCTTTAATAAAGGTTCAATGAAAGTATCGTCCGGTGGAGGAGGCTACATGGGAGATCGAGTTAGAAATGAGGATCAAATATCCTCCTTTTGTGAGCATTCAGGTACTTTCTATTCTTTTACCATTTGAGGAAGAACGTTTGTTTATGTGGTAGATGATGTAATGACCTGCTAGGTCGTTTTGAGTATTAGGACAATTTTGCCTCTTCCTCTAAAATTTTAAATGTAAACTTTGAACTATTTGATAGCTATGAGTATTTAGTTAATGAATATTTATTAAGTGATTAGTATACATGAATATTTAATGGGTAAAATCCATAATTGATGTAATATGCTTTTACCACTTGGCCTATATAATTAAAATAGGTAAATGGGGTTTAATAGTTGTATACATAATCACCTAAGAAGCGAGAGGAGTATATCGAGAAAAATCTTTGTGGGGCCATGAGGAGGAGGAAAATGGCAAGGAAACAATTTGTTTTGTAACAGAAGTCAACTCATGGATTTTTGATTGTTCTAATGTTGAATTCTTTTTAAGTTAGAAGGTTGCTGCTATTGGCCTGCAAATTTAGGTCAAAATTTAAAACTGTAATGATGGTATGATTATATACAATGATTAGGGAAATATTAATTAGTTCAAAAAAGGGGCATTTGGTCACGGTTGTTGTCTTGTCTCCACTGGTTTAGTAATCAGTGATTTCAGTTCACATATTATTAATTATTTATCAAATTAAAATTTAGTTTTTTTATGTATTAAGATAGGTAATTAAATATTAGGTGTGTTGTATTATATGAACATCATAATATTTATGATATTTTTGTAAATTGAGACTTAATTTAAGACTTAAAATTTCGGAATTTTATGATAGATTGAGGAAGTATTGGATCTAGGCTAGAATTATAGTAATATGAGTGTCTATGGACTCCGTTGCTTACAATTATTGTGTAATTGACAGACTGGGAACGTTCAAAAGTTTTACAAAAGAGAAAAGAAAGATATAGGACACGAGTACAATATTAGAGGTATGATATGACTTTCAGACTTCGTTGAAGGACTTTTTCCTAATTAAAGATTAAAAAGTAAAAGACAATGGGTAAGGGAAAAATATGAGTGTCTCATACCAATGGTGTGACAAGAATTTCTATGAGCACTGGTGTTGTAAAGGGAAAATTTATTACTATAGAATACGGATTGTAATCCGAGAGTGCCAAAACATATATATGAGAATTAGCCGATGTATTCTTCACTTTTCTTTTGTGTGATTGTATTTCTTTTCTAAACCTTTATATTCGTGATTGTTAAGGTGATTATATATCATAACAATATTTTATTTGAGATGCATCGTTATCCCCTTTTATTGAAATCATAATGTGCACATGCATGGACATGAGATTTAGTATAAGTTGGACATGTGGATATCGTCCATGTCAGGGATTGTGAGATGTTATGATTATAAGTTGGGCACACTAAGATCATCCGTGCTGGGATTGTTTGATTTTATGATAGTACATTGGGATCATCCGTACAGACACCTGGATATCGTTTGTGTTGGTATATGGATCTCACAAGTACCCCATGGCTCCTAAACTCTTTGATGAATTTCCAAGAAATCTCATTTATATAAGGTTGAGAGAGTACTTGGCATTAGAGGCATATCATTTCCTGTTGTTGCATTGTATTTTATCTCATTACATTATTTCTTATGATTTTATCTTGTGCTTATTGGATGGTTGGACATTATGTGACATTTTCTTATCCATTTTTGATGAAACTTGACTGATAAGTATCATTAAGCTTGTATAGGTAAAAGGATGATTTTCTTATATGTACTCCAGTCACCACTTCTTTGTTGTCTATGAGATATACTGGGTTCATATTATTTCCTACTCATACTACTCTTTTTGCACCTTCTTTGGTGTAGATCCAATTTCGGATACAAGCATATCTTGTGAAGCTTTCCAAGACTGATCTTGGATTATATTGGTGTTGTGGTGAGCTTCTTGTCTATTCTACATCCCCCACTTCCCTCTATCTTATTGTTTATTCTGTTGTTTTCATATTCAAACAGGATATTCTCATGTTTAGGCTAGTCATTTAGTTTAAGACTTCTATCATATTTTAGAAGCTCTTGTACTTATGACACAAAATCTTGGGTGGTACTTTAGCTTTCCATATTGTATAGTTATGAAAGACTTGTTGCATGTCCAAATCGACCTCAATGCCGAAGTTAATGTCATGGAAATGAGGAAGAGGAGGTAGATCTATAGGAAACATGTCAAAGAACTGACTAACCACAAGAACTTACTTAAGGAACAGATCACCACAAGAACTGACTCTCTAGTCTCTGCAAATCCATTTCCCTCAACCCAAGCATATTATTAAAGTCTTAAAATCTACAATACGATTGATACAAGTAAACACTTAGGGAATTTTCACAAGGATTTCAAGATCGACCTCTTGTTCCCTCTCAAGGGATTCCTTCACAAAGGCATATTTTGTAAAACATAAATAAGGTTAGGAGAGGAGGACCTTTATATTTTGTTATACTCTATGGTGTGACTTAGGAGTAATGAAATAAGTGAAAATCCCAAAACATTTGATTGCCTCTTATTCATAAATGTGGCACACTTCACACTCATCTACACAACTATACTCGACGTGACTTATGAGATATCCTAGAACCTTTCAAAACCTTGTGCTCTAAATACCAAGTATGTCACGACCGAAAGTAAACCCTAGACATGACATGTCGTATAAGAATTTGAGAGGCCCTACAAAAATCAGTTATCATACATCACAAGATAATAAAATTTTAAGAGTTCAAAAGGCAGTATTATATCATTTAGAGTTTGACAAAAGAGGAAGTCTAACATTTGTCTCAAAGCCATATTGTAAATCAAGAGTTCTTGGGACTTAACCCACGCATCACATACAATATGGAAGAGTTAGATCAATAATCAATAAAGGGTTCGGTCCTAGAAACATGAGGACTTACCAATCTTCAAATCTACTAATGCAATCAACTAGCCACGAATGGAAAGATAAGAATCACCAAGCCCTACATTAGTGAAACAATTATGGAAAAAAGTATGCGTTAATACATGAGATATACTAAGTATGAGGGTAATGGAATAAAATATGAGACATGATCATAAAGGGACATAATAAAAAACATTGAATGCATGACTAGGTTAAGACATAGAAAAATCTTTTGAGAATATTAGTAAATTATGAAAGTTGATAATGCATATTTAAATAATAAAGGAAGCTTCATGAAACGTTATAAAATCAACTTAGTTTTTTTTGTGGGAAGTTTAACATCAATAGACATGAAGACCATGTGAACTATAACAAGGAATCCAGTGTGTGCCCTAAGTGGAAAAGGGGTGTCTTACTTGCTAAGGTAAGGACCATGAACTTCTAGCTTACTTGGATCCACTAGCTAATGTATATATAAAACAATCATCCTATGGGGGAACATAGGTATGAAATAAGGAGATTTCTACTAAAAGCCTGACCTCTAGCTATGGGAGAGCTTCCATCAGAACATCCTCTCGGTGCTAAGCATAAATCCCACGGAATAGTCATTAATCTTAACTTGTCTTACTATCCACAGAAACACACAGTTGTGTAACCAATCTAAATCAAAGTCATATTATCATCCATGGAAAGGTATAATTAAATAACCAATCCGAGCTAGAGACATCACATGCCAACTTCTTACACCATGCGTGAGAAAACCTTTCACCATCCATAATATTTTCATAATAGCTTTTAAGGCCCATAGTCATTCACTTCATTCTAGAGATATGTCATGACCCAGGTTTACCCCTATATGTAACATGACGTACTTAACCCTGAAGGGTCTCATACAAGCCCTTGGCATAATCATGAACAAAAAATGGAAGAAATGATCCAGAATTTAAATTTTTTTACAATCTAAGTCTTTTTTCATAAAAATAAATATAAGAGTCTCAACCTTGTCTCAATCACCATTTAATACAATCGAATACAATCTTGGGGCAACAACCCTTTACAACATAGTTTTGAAAATAGAAGGTACAAAAAGGAAACTAGAAATGAATTAGTCTTGTCCTCGAACCATGAGGACTCAGCGAGCTTAGAGAATAGTCAATCCAATCTTCATTCGAAAGGAGAAATGTATCTCAATGACCGAAACCTAAATCCATAAGAAATATGGAAAATATGGGTTAGAAAAAATATTGTATTAAGTATGGAAGCCATGAATAGAGTGCTATACGCCTACTCATACTAAGTGGTACATATTGAGAAGTCATAGTTGTAATCCATGTTCACATTCTTATCATAATTCATATTCTTGTCATATAGGGAAATATAGCCTTAACCGACATAGACCAAATGAGCTACATGGAATCCGAGGTCTTACCCCCACATAGAAAAGAGGTGTCCTACTTGCCTAGTGTAGAATTACCATATTAGATTTTAGGTGGATCCACTAGCTAAAGACCTATGTGGGCACAAGTTATGGGATACAGAGTTTCTACTAGAAACCTAGAATTTTTAATGTAAAAAGTTTCCATCTCATGAGATAACTTACTTTGGGAAGCTTGACTTTCTAACGTAAAAGCTTCCATATCTTTTTCATATTCGCTCGGTGCTAAGCATAATTTCCTTTAAAATTCATATTAAGTCGTTACTTAAGTTCATATTCATAAAAGAATGCACTAGGAGCTCAGGTCAACATGATATCATGATAGCTAATAGATTCATTAGGTGAGAATGTCCTTTCAACCTTAGAATCATGAATATGTTAGTAACCATTCAAAACATATTCATAATTTGTTCATGAGAATAACCTTTATATCAACACAACTACCTTACCATATTCATAGACATTCATACATAGTCATGTGTTGGGTTAGGTGAAGCATGATCTTGCAACAATACGACAATTACACAATAATAATTGTATCTTCACTTTATAAGTGAATCGTAAACGTATACACAATTTTCATAAAGATGTACAAACCCTCATAACTTTCCCATTCAAGGGTCATGAATAACACTCAACCCAACATATACAATAACTTCATAATATAATGGAAATTTATTATTCAATAACTAATTCAACATAAACATAATCAATTCACATACTTCCAATATCCACCAACCCACATCATTAATTCATGATTTAGGATTATGGGGGAACCATGGATCTACGGGGGATTTTTATCATAAATCATCTATTCCATTAATTAAATCATAATTCATCATAATCAACCATAAATAAACAATTGAAAACGTTTTGGAAGAAGACCCATGACATAGATTAAAACCCTAGGTTTTGAGGGAAGTTAGAATCTTAAAAACCAAATTTTGAAGGTACTCTATTGGTGAAAACTACCCATAGATGAAAATCTACCATGCCTTGACTAAGAATCTTCAAGAAATTTGGGGGAAAAACCTTGAAATCCACAAACCCTAGCTCGAATTGCTCTTTTATTCTTTCTTGAGTTTTAGAGAGAGAAATATTTATAGAAGAGGGAGTTTTTGATTTGATTTGGCTGTTTGAGTATAATGACTTAGTCTTGGGAATTTTGAATTAAAAACATATTATATAGTACCCTAAAAACACACAAAACTGCCCCACTTTAATATGAATCAAAAAGAAAATTACTTAAGTGACCCTCACTCAGTTACCATATCCAGGAACTACGAGGGACCTTCACGAGCCAGGTGAGTATTACGGCCCATGTCGTGCTCGTGAAGGTGTGGTAGAGGCTAAGATTTTGGAGTACAAGCCCTCCTTGCTCAAGATATCTTCGTGAACCTCTTCACGAGCAGTGGTGATGACCATGATTTGTGGTGATACTTGTAAAGGGTGAGGTAGTAGCTATGAAATAACACAAATTACATAGACTAGTCAAATAGTATAGCTAGATTAGTAGGTTTCATCCTCGGACATGAGGACTCACCAACAACTTGGAAATTTTTCAAGTCCTGCTTGAAAATGGCCTTGAAGATCTTCAATGGCCGAACCTACATTATTGTAGAAATAGAAGAAATATGGGTTAGTACAAACCACATGTACTAAGTATGAATATTTACAAGTTAACCATTTGAAAACATGCACAAAAGGACATTTTATTATAAACATGCTAAATTCACTTTAAAAGACTTTATGCACATTCAAGAACATATACAAGCTTATAATCACAACACCATTCAAACATATTCATATCCATATGCAAGAGTAACATCATAATGAATCCATATCAACATTTAATGTTTTAGAGCACTTCATCAAAGCATGCAAGACCCTTACTCACAATCCCAATCCAAATCTACTAGTGTAATGCTCATGTGAATACCCATAACCCCACATAAACCAAGTAAACTAGTAAAGAGACCATAAACAATGCCTTTACCTCATATAACATCATATAATGCATAGTCATCATCATGCATAGAAATTTAGACCAAAATCATGCTCATCAAATGGAACTAGTATCATATAAGATCAACATTAGGTATTTCATTCATAACATAAGTACATAAGAACATCCTCCTTGGATCCTCTCAAGGCCAACTTGTGCAATGCATAGGTAAAGTCCCATACCCTTACCAACACTAAGGAGTACCCCCTTAAGTCATCCTAGTTAGTGTCTATCTTATTACTTTCATTCATTCATTTTACTTTCGGAGACATTTGCCATAACCAACAATAGACCATGTGAGCTAAACATGGAATCCATTTTCATAAAACCCTACACCAAAAGAAGATGCTTTCTTGCAAAGGTAGAACCATACATAATCGTAGCATCGAGGTGAATCCACTAGCTAGTATTCCTATTGGAGCACATAGTTATGGAACTAGGAGACTAATATTAGAGACCATCTTTATGCTAAATGGAATTGTAGTCTCCATCTCATGAGAACATTGGTGAACCTACCTTCCCTCTTGGGAAGGGACACCTCTTATCATCTAGTTCGCTCGGTGCTAAGATAAATTCCCTTTTTGAAGTCTCGTAAGCCTTTCTTACCATCAATTCTTAATATAGGTCATAAGAGACTAACCCATTGTATAATAATGTCATTAGATCATTAGGTCTAGGATAAGAAAGTCCTTTCATCACCAAACCATCATCATAATATTAGCATATCATATCATAATCATAGTAATAGAATGCACATGAGAAATACTTCAATCCCTCATAACAATACATCTATATTCATTTACATCCATTATGTTCATTACATATGCATATATACATAACATCATCATTCACACTTCAATTGAATAACATTATCAAGAATAAACCAACATTAAACCAATAAAGTGTTCATTACCTTGAAAGTCTTACCAATAGCCTCTAAAAAACTCCTTCAAGACTTCATCCCAATATAACAATCCAATCATCATCATCATATAATAATAAATTAAGCTATAACACATTCGGTTTTATCATCCCTAATCATCAATCAACCTAATTCATAAACTAGGGTTAGGACAAAAGGGATATTTATGGGATCTTCAAGAACTAGATAAAAAGACCCAATCAATACATGATAAAAGTCAGTCTATGAAAAAATAGTACCATCAAGACCAATTAACAACTCATAACCTCATCATCATCTTCAAGCAATTTATCAACCAAGATCCAAGATTTAGAGAAGAACATGGATCTATTGGAATTTAGATTAAACAACAACAATTAACCATTATTATACTCATAAATAATCCTAAATATTCATAATTCTTAATAATTAATCACCAATTTTAGGTTTAGAAGAAGACCCATGTGTAGAGAAAACCCTTGATTTTTGGGGGATTTAAAAATCAACTTTGAATGGACCTCTTGGGGAAAGGAATCCCAAGAGTGAAGAATCCATACCTTAATGAAGGAATTATCCACGAATTTGAGTAGAAAAGATGAGAACATGGTATTCTTCTTCAAGCTTCCAAAGCCCTTCAACGGAGGTTGAGTAGAGAGACAATTTAGAGAGAACTGAGAGTGATTTGGGGATTGATTTGGGTTGGTAAAAATGACGTAAAACTGACCCTAAATCAATATATAGCCTCCCTAAAATATCCAAAGATCCCTCACTTAATTGGGTCTTTTTGTGAAGTCAACTTGACTTAAAAACGACGCGATCAAATCTTGGACATGGCTGCGCGTCACCGGGGCACCTCCAAATATTTTTTCTGGAATCTGACTTGAGGTAGTATGTCTCGTGAAGGCCCCCATAGCGAGTATCTTTTTTCCTTTTAAGTGTGGGCTACACGATGAGCAGGCACTTTCACATATGGCCTGTTTTATAGGCTGCTTTTGCAGCCACCTTGCCAACGCATGGGCCCTCTTCAAGGACCCTTTACGTGGTTCTTGGGGAGTCGTAACTGGACGTTTTGACTTTATAAACATTATTTTACCTATTTAAAGTATTTTTACAAGCTTTAGACTTCATAAGACACTCCCAAACCTTCACAAGACCTAAGGACGTCTACTAGTTCAATTACTCTAGTTTTTCGACATCATGGTCGTCCCTTGACGTCTAGGGTCTAATACTTCCAAATCAAGTTAATTGCAATAGTTTAGGTCTGGAAACACCATTTTAAACATTATTAATTTGTTGAGTCTCTAGTCTAGGTCATGGAATTTCCAGGGTGTTACATTATCCCCTCGGTGGGAACATTCGTCCCCGAATGACACCTTAACCTTTTTATAGAAAAGAAATGACTCAAATACTAGCAGCCCAACAACAACAACATCATAATCATAATAAGTCAAGGATCATTGGGGGATTAACAACTCCTTTCATAACATAATCATAACTTTACACATAGCAACTCAAGTCACAACTCACCACTTATAAAAGATCACCATTTGATCGCATAAGGAGGAGGAACTACCTTCTCCATTTCATTATAAGATTGAAATGAATCATTAAAGAGTTACATGCAATTCTTCTCAGCACAACATCAAAAATGCTCCCAATAAATCTCATGAAGGAAACATATAATACACTACATATAAGTCAAGTTTACCATGAGAATATGATTCATGAAAATTCAATTTAAGCATGACCCTTTGCAAGGATATGAACATACTCGAATAGAAAGCCAAGTTCAACATTAATTAATTTTTAAGTGTTTTTCAAGAGGAACTACTAAACTTAACCTTGGCTAGAAGTAAGAGGAAAAAGATGAGGATAGCGGGACTTCATGTCGGCCTCGACCTCCCATGTTTCACCCACAACTAGGTGGTTTCTCCATAGAATTTTATGGAAGCCACCTCTTTATTCCTCAATTTCTTGACTTGACGATCTAGGATTTCACTCGGAACCTCTTCATACGAAAGGTTCTCATTCACCCCAAACCCTTCTACTGAGAGAATAAACACCGGGTCACCTATACACTTCTTGAGCATAGAGATATGAAATACTTGATTAACCGAGGCTTGTTCACTTGGTAACTTGAACTCATAAGCAACTATTCCGACCTGTTTCAATATCTCATAAGGGCCCACATATCGGGGACTAAGTTTTCCCTTTTTTTAATCAAAACTCATCACCCCTTCATGGGTGGAATCTTCAAGTAGATCTAATCACCTATTTCAAATTCAGGGTCTCTCCTTCTATTTTTGACATAGGATTTTTGGTGACTACAAGCTGTTTTCAACCTATCCCTTATCATTCCAACTTTTTCCTTAGCCTCAAAGACTATTTCGGGGGCAAGGAGTGCAAACTCACCTACCTCAAACCACCCAACCAGAGACTGACACCTCCTACCATAGAGTGATTCAAACGGTGCCATAGAGATAATTGAATGGTAGCTATTGTTGTATGAGAATTCTATCAAAGGTAGATGGTCATCCAAATTGCCCTTGAAGTCAATGGAACACACTCTCAACATATCTACTACGGTTTGTATTGTGCGTACCGCCTGGACATCCAATTGATGGTGAAAAAGGTACTAAGTTTCACTTGAGTACCTATCCCCTTTTGGAAAGACATCCAAAAGCGTGAAGCGAATTGGGAACCTCTATCCGTAATGATGGACAAAGGTATCCTATGCAAACTCACAATATCATTAAGGTATAACCTAGCATATTCCTCCGCCAAAATAAGTAGATTTGATGGGGATAAAATGGGCAGATTTTGTCAACTTATCCATAATAATCCATATGGATCATTTTGCTTACGTATTCTAGGCAAACCCACTACAAAATCCATATTGATATCTTCACATTTCCAAGTAGGTACATCCATCACTTGAGTTAACCCTCCCAGTCTTTGATGTTCGACCATTACTTTTTGACAATTAGGACATTTAGCCACAAACTCCGCTATATACCTTTTCAAACCATCCCACCAATTGACCTCTTGAAGATCACGATACATTTTGGTGACACCCGGATGAATGGAACGGGAACCATGAGCTTCTTCCAAAACTTGTCCTCTTAGACCATTCACATCCGGTACACACAACCTACCTTGGTACCTAAGTACCCCATCCCCCCTTGGGAGAATGCTTCATTGAGATTACTAAGAACCGATTCGTTTAACTCCATAAATAGAGGGTCAAGATGTTGCTTAGATTTCACCTCCACCACTAAAGATGCACCAGAGCTATGATGAACACCCAACTAGGCCAATCTATGTACATATTTCACTAACTCTTTCTTATTACTGGGAACATGGGCTACACTACCCATTGACATTCAACTTAGAGCATCGACCACCACGTTGGCCTTGCGGGGGTGGTAGAGAATACTTGTGTCGTAATCCTTCAATAGTTCCACTACCTGTCTGAGATTCAACTCCTTTTGAGTGACCACATATTGAAAGCTCTTGTGGTCGATGAATATGTCCATATGTATACCATATAAATAATGCCTCCATATTTTCATGGCAAACACTATGACTGCAAATTAAAGATCATGATTTGGATAGTTCTTCTCATGCACCTTGAGTTGTCGAGAGGCATATGCTATCACCTTACCATGTTGCATGAGCAAAAAACCCAAACCTACTCGAGAAGCGTCCTAATATACTACAAACCCTTTTGTACCCTCCAACAAGGTCAACACAAGAGCGGAGGTTAACTTATCTTTCAACTCTTGGAAGCTCTTTCACAAGATTCCGACCATTTAAACTTAACTTTCTTTTGGGTTAGGGTAGTTAATAGTGAAGCGATAGATGTAGATCTTCAAAAAGTATCCGAAAATATCCTGATAAACCCAAGAAACATCGAATACCCGTTGGCGTCAATGGTCTAGGCCAATTCTTAGCCGCTTCTATTTTCTACGGATCAACCTCTATACCCTCACTCGAAACAATGTGACCAAGAAACAGAATCGATCTCAACCAAAATTCACACATACTATATTTAGCATAGAGTTGATGTTCCTCGAGGACTTGCAATACTATCGTCAAATGACCTATGTGTTCATCCTCATCCTTAGAATATACCAAGATATCATCAATGAAGACAATTACAAATGAGTTAAGGTAATTCCGTAACACCTTACTAATAAGGTCCATAAAATCTGTCGGGGGCATTGGTTAGAAAAACACAAAACTTGGAACTCATAATGACCATACCTAATTCGGAAAACCTTTTTAGGATGTCAACACCTCTCACCCTAAGTTGGTGATACCCCAACCTCAAATCAATCTTTGATAAGTAGCTTGCCTCTTGAAGTTGGTTAAACAAATAATCAATCACAGGGAGAGGATACTTGTTCTTTATGGTCACCTTATTTAGTTGTTGGTAATCAATGCACATCCTAAGGGACCCATCCTTCTTTTACACGACTAACACCAGAGCTCTCCATGGAGAAATACTTGGTTGTATGAAATTTTGTCTAGTAAATCTTTGAGTTGAATATTTAGTTCCTTCAACTTGGTCGGAGCCATCTGGTAAGGAGGGATTGAAATAGGCTTCGTATCCGGCAACAATTTATACCGAAGTCTATTTCCCGTTCAGGAGGAATTCCAAGAAAGTCATTCGGGAAGACTTCCGAAAATTCCTTCATTATGGGTACCGACTCAAAAGGAGGAGACTCGGACCCAAGGTCCTTGACCCTCACAATATGGTAGAGACATACCTTAGAAATCATCTTACAATCTTTTAGACATAAAATAATTTGACCTGTATGGATTGAGTTTTCCCCCTTCCATTCTAAGACGAGTTCATTAGGAAATTGAAATTGAACTACCCTTGTCCTACAATTAAAAGAAGCAAAACAATCATGTAACCAATCCATACCCAATATGACATCAAAGTCCAACATATGAAGTTCTACCAAATCGACCAATGTAACTCTATTGGACAATAGTATGGGGCAGCTCCTATAGACTCTTTTAGGAACAACGGAGTCACCCACCGGGTTAGTAACCGAAAAAGGTTCAACTTATACATTGGGTAGCACATCAAACTTCATAGACACTAAAGGATTCACAATACATAAAGTGGCACCGGGATCTAGCAATGCATAAACATTAATTGAAAATACTTGCAACATACCAGTAACGATATCGGGAGAATTCTCTTGATCATCCCTAGAGCAGAGAGCATAAATTTGTTGTTCTTAGGAGCATCTGGAGTAGGATCACTTTCTTGTACTTGGTTACGCTCTTTTTCTCGATCCTTAAGCATGGTACGGTCTCTCACCTTATGGGCACTTATTACACAACCAAAGCAATTATCCGTTCCAACTAGACATTCATCCATATGTTTCTTACCACATTTGGCACAAGTAGGTTTCTCACACCTCTTCCCCCTTGGGAACTAGGGTTAGACACCCTATACTTTCTAGACTTGGGAAATTTAGAAGGAACTTGGTTGGAGAATCTCTTCTTGAACTTAGGTTTGTATTGAATTTCCAACTTACCCTTAGAAGTACCTCATTCATAGGATCTTGCCCTCTTGCCATTCCTATTATACCTTTTAATCCTACTCTCCTCAACTTGTTGAGCATGCACCATCAAATGAGAAATGTCCATGTTGTCATGAAGCTTCGCCTAATGACACTCTTCCACAAGATCATCAAACAAACCCATCACAAAATGGTTCATTTCATCTCTAGGATTGGACATCAAAGAAGAGGCATATTTAGACAACTTAGTGAATTTCAAAGAGTTTCGTAGCACACTCATACCTCCTTGACGAAGGTTGATGAACTCGTCCACCTTAGACTCTCTTTTCTCCCTTGGGAAAAACCTATCAAGAACCCTCCTAAAGTGTTCCCAACATATGGGACCCTCTCTAAAAGCCTTATTGTCCTTCCATTGCGTGTACCAAGATTGAGCCACATTCTTGAGTTGGTAAGTAGCTAGCTCGACCTTCTCATTCGAACTCACCCCATAGCATATAAAATCTTATGCATCTCATCAAGAAAATCTTGAGGGGTATTCATTAACCTTAGATTAGAACCAAAGTACATTGGAGGGTTCATCCTTGTGAAGTCCTTCAAGCGAGAAGCCATGGTACTAGCATTTTGGTTCACATGAGATGCAACTTCGCGGTTTGCTTGAGAGCCATAGATTGAGCAGTTGTAGCTATGAGTTGAGCTTGAATAGTCATAGCTTTATCCATGTTGATGAAATCTGTACTTATCTCTTCATCCATCATAGCCGGAGGATTGACTAGACCTTGGTCACCAAGAGGAGCTTGTTCTTGAGGAGGAGCTTGGTTTTCTTGGGGAGGAACTCCCACATTAACAATCTTCTCTTAAACTCTTCTTGTGGCTGCCTTCTAGTAGTCATAGCCTATAACGAGAATAAAAGAATTAGAAAAGTTTGATATATAGAGTTAAGATTCTTGAGGCACGACTTATGATTACCAAAGAAGTAAGGATTTCCTAAGCATCACATAGAGTTTCATTCATAAGTGTGGCGTGCTTCACAATTATGAACAAGACTCTTCGTAGACGGGGTTTTGTGAGACATTATTCATATGATTATTCAGCCTTATGCTCTGACACAAAGTTTGTCACGACTAGGGAGCACCCCCTAGACGTAACTGATGTCTTCTTCTTCTTAGAGGCCTTAAAATAGCCCGTAGCTTACATCATTGCATATCATAGGTAGAGAAAATGTGGAAAAATTAAAACATTACATATGAAGTTTACTTAGGCTTCTTATTTATGATAAGAGTCTACATAGTTGTCTCACACACAACCATCTATCATAGTAGTACAAGATTTTGGGACATAACCCTTAGAACATTCCAATAAGTCTCATAAGAGAATACAACATAGTTTTTAAAAGCTACGAAATAGAACAAATGTCTTTAGACTAGTCAAATAGTTAGCTAGAATAGTAGGCTTCATCCTCAAACTTGGGGAATCACCAACAACTTGGGAACTATCCAAGTATTCCTTGAAATTGGACTTGAAGCTATTCAATGGCCCGAAGCTACATCATTGTAGAAATAGAAGAAATATGGGTTAGTACAAACTACATGTACTAAGTATGGATATATGCAAGTAAACCATTTGAAAACATGCACAAAAGGACATTCTAGTACAAACATGGTAAATTTACTTTAAAATCCTTGATGCACATTGGAAAAACATATACAAGTTCCTACTCACAACATCATTAAGACATATTCATATCCATATGTAGGAGTATCATAATAATGAAGCCATCTAAACATTTCATGTTTTAGAGTTCACTTCATCAAAGCATACATGGCCCTTACTCACGATCTAAATTCAATCCTACTAGTGCAATGCTCATGTTAATCCCCATAACCCCACATAAACCAAGTAAACTAGTAAAGAGACCATAAGTAATTCGTTTACCTAATATAAAATCATATGATTCATAGTCATCATCATACACAACAATTTAGACCAAAATCATGCTCATCAAATGGATCCAACATCACATAAGATCAACATCATATAAGATCAACATTAACCATTTCATTCATAACATAAGTACATAAGAATGGCCCCCTAGGACTCCTTTCAAAGCCATTCATAACATAAGTACATAAGAACATCCCCCTAGGACTCCCCTCAAAGACATTCATAACATAAGTACATAAGAACATCCCCCTAGGACTCTTCCATTGGTCAAACAAGATTCTAGAGACACCCTTCAATTGGTATGCAACTAGTCGCACTCTCTCAACATCGATGACATGTATAACCTCCATAACCTTTCGTAGCTCTTCCACAAAGTTCTTTGGATCCTTAGTGGAACTTGAACAAGTAAAGTATGTAGGATTCATCCTAAAAAAACTCACGGATCCTGCATGTATCAACCACATCATGTCGATTCCCTCTTTGTTGTACAGCTTGGTTGTCCACCACTTGACCTAATATTCGGATAGCATCCCTGAACTCAGCATTAGTGACCTCTCCTTGGGGTTTCACTTTTGGTGCATTGGTTACCCCTTGATCTTGATGATCAACATTTCTCCTAGTAGAACAACCTCAGGAAATTCTTCGTGGAGGCATGATCTTGAAGATATGCTCAAGCCTGAATTGGAAAGAAACTTTTATAGAGTTGAACTCTATCACCAAAAAGAGAATGAAAGATATACGATAGTTCCTACAAGTCGCATCCTCCTAATTATGGATGTGTCGTGCTTCGCACCGATAACAATGACTCTACAACACGACTTCATAGACACCTTTAGGACTCTTAAGCTCTAAGCTCTGATGCCAACTTTTTCAACCCTAAGCCTACACCCTGGACGTGGCCGACACCGCGGAACCATTGATGGCCCCAAGAAAACCCTTGGCCTTGGTCAACTCTCAAAAGAAGACTTACCCACATACGATGACTTCAAAAAGTAAACTATAACTCAGGTCTCTTAAAGATACCTCACAAATATTTAAAGAAACATTCAACTGGCTAAAACAGGCAACTAAAGTCTCAACAATAACAATGAAAAATCAAAAGACTCATGAACTACTCTGTATCTATCTATGAAGATTTTACTACTATGAGAGATGTTGGCACAAGAACCCCAATCCTCCTAATAAAATAGACATAACTGAAATAAATAAGGGATCCTCCGAAAGGAAGGAGGCTCACCAACATCTCTAGAACTCGACTAGATCAACAAAGCAGTAGTTGATGATCGTAGTTACTTGTATCTGCATCATAAAAGATGCAAAACAAATGGCGTCAGTACATAAAATGTATGAGCATGCGAGGAAATCTACAACATGATATTATCTTGAACCGTAGTTGAACAAACAACTTACCTCATCAAAAATTCAACTCAATTCATTGCAATATTAAAGTGATAAAAATAATGCGATATAAAGAAAAGCTTTTAAAAGCACTAGTCTATGATTAAAAGCAACGAAGGAATCATCTAAAAAGTATGATCATTTTTACCACGCTCACTACATGGCTTATGGTGACTTTGAGTTGTATGAACTCGTGTCCATATCAGTGCTCAATACTACTCAAAAGAATATACCTTAGCTCGTATGTTTTTCTTAAAAGAACATTTCCTCATCCTCAAATTTGAGATTATTACTCAAATTATTTTCATTAAAATAGAGAGTACTCAAAACTCCTCATGAACTCTTTTGGAAATCAGTGTTTTCCCTCAGCTTAAAATGTAAAAACATTTACAGGGAATGATTAGTTCCCATATATCATTTTAATGAAAATTAAGTCAACTCTACTCTTCCTCAAACTCAAGTACTCAAGTGTTAAAACAAATTTAAAAATATTGTAAAAAACTTGTCAAGATGACTCGGAAGAACTCTCAAAACTAGACTCTTCACTCTACCTTAAATTTGAATTATGAATTTAAGGTTATGATTCATGTAATGAATGATTTATTGATTGTTTAGTAGCAGTTTAGAGTATTTAGAGTCAATAGGGAGTAAAGGTGAACTTTTAAAGAACTTAAATGGAGCAAACCAAGGAAAAAAGGTGGTGGCCGGCGGCCCTAAAGCACTCCTCGAGCGGGGCGCCAGCCCCTGAACTTCTGTGAACACTTTGTTGCTCACTTCTAGGGTGCCGCCTCAGTCCCTCCCCAAGCTATTCTGACAAATTTTCTCACTCGTTTTCTAATTCTAAATCACTTTTGATCGAGTGATTTCCTCAAGTTTTACTTAAATTAATTACCCAATATAAGTACACAAGAATCTACTCAAAAACAACTCTTAAACTCGATTCCATTATCTCAAGAACTCATGATGGAGTGAACTACCTTTCTTTTTATACATATTTTTTATCCTCCAAAAGTAATTGTATCCTTCATTTTCCTTAAATAACATTGTAATGACCCGAGAGCACGCCCAAAAATAACCACACAGCGTTCTCGACCTCTTGGAGGTCTTTTACAAGCCCCTTAGCATTTATTAATCACATAGATATGAAAAGTAATGCGAAATTAAAACTTTTCACATTAATAGACGAACTATTTTCTAAACCATAAGAAAGAAACTAAGTCTCATCATAACCCATCATAGACACAAGTCAATAATATAGGGTCATAGCCTTTTCATTAAACTTATAGTCTATTACAAAGTCTTTTCAAAAAAGAAAACTAGAACTAAGATCCATGTCTTCGATCATGTGAGGACATACCAATCTTGAGATAGATCTATTTCCCAAGCTTCAACTTTTATAAAATCCTCACTTGCCACCTGCACTTGTAGACATAGAGAAACATATGGAATTAGCACAATTGATGCACTAAGTATGGTGAACAAGCAAGAAAACCTTTGCAAAAAGGGACATTTACTTTAAGATATACTTTCATGATATTTTTATAGAAACCTTCATCATAAGAGTTTAAGAGACATAATACATGTCAACAATCATCTATAAGACATATTCCATATTCAAAAATTAAGATTTTTCATTGATTTAGATCCTCCACCTAAAGTTACTCTAAGACTGACCTATACATCCTCTTCAAGCATACCTAGGTGATCCTCAAAGCTACCCTTGATAAAAACCTTTCATTTTAACATTCTTTTACTAAGAAAGCATTATTAATTAAATCTATTTAAGAGACAAGTAAATAATTAGGTGAATTATACATAATTGTCTTGGAAGTCCTAGGGAACTCATTCTAGCATCTTCAAATTCTAATCGTGCCATATGTAGATAGCATCCGATTATACTACCAACACGTTGTAGAACCTATCGAATATTAGGATGGACATTTCATATGATGATAATAGGCATTAACCGACATAGACCACACTAGCTAGGTATGGAATCTGGTGTCATCAAAGCCCCACACCATTGAAGGTGTTCTACTTGCCAAAGGTATAATTAAGGAAACATCTCATGTAGACACATGGTTTAGGGGATATCCAAAGTTTTTATTGTACCTTAGCCTCATACTCAACTAGAGATACTCCCTTTAGCATATCCACTTGGTGCTTTGCCTTTGTTTTCATAGAGTAATTTCATTCACATAGGTTTATTAGAGAAGTGTACCATCACTAAGTCCTACAAACTTATAATACCATTTCCAAGGATGGGTCCACTAGGTCTACCAACCAAGTTCTATTCGGATAGCTCTTATATGTTTTCATGCCGTTCTAGCCAGCCTACCTCTAATTCCATCATTCCACTCAAGAAGGGCACCATTACGGTCTACCACATCAAGGCTTCTTTATTAACCTTTTTTTTATATTTAAGGTTACACATTCACTTAGGGTTCTAGACTCATAAAGAAGGGGCACCATACTTAGGTCTACCGGTTCAAGACATACTCTAGAATACCTCATAATATTTCTAGGAAGGGAACCAACTTTAGGTATACCGATCCTAGACTTTCATTCATAAACTCATCCAACACAATTTAAATACCCTGTACGGAACACTAAGTCGACCAACACAAGACACAACATCATTCTATAAAGCCTCTTCTTAGTCCTTCATTATCATAAATCAACCATTACAGAGGAAGTACTTTCAATTATATGATTATAGAACCAAAAGATCATATAGACAACACATGAGCACCTTAACCTTATACATTCACTCATACAATACCATGATAACATTGTAAATCACATAATAATGATGAGAAGGCGACACTCATAATATTTATTACAATAAAACACTGTCACCATAAGTGGACCATACCAATCAATAGCAATTCGATATCAATTATACATCAAATAAAGGAATTAGGTCAACTCACCACCTTCCAATAGACACAATCACCATTCCTTAGCATTTCCAAAAAAATTCACACAACAAGAGATCTTACCAATGACAATGTCCATAAGACTAGGCCGACAATTAAGCCATATCAATGATGCAACAAAATTCAATATAGATATTAATACTCTAAGGCAATCTAAGAACAATTTCAAAAATGATCCTCATATAATTTAATACCCCCTAAAAATTTAAACAGGAATTCAACAAAATTAGATAACAATCAATACCTTCACTTTAGAGCCAAAATTAGGAATGCAAGGAATACATGGGTTCATGGAGTTTTTGATCATAACAACATCAATTAAACATTAAATATCTCATAAAATATCAATTTAAACCTTTTTATGCAAGAACCCAAGCTTAGAATTTGAAATAGGATTTTATGGTTTTTGAAGATCTTCACAAAATATTTGAAATTGGCTCCTTGTTAAGTGAAGATCAAGGATGAAATCACTAACTTTATGGACAAACCACTGAAAATGTTTCGATCGTAGATTCAACCTAGCTTCAAGCTCCTATAGGAGAGGGGTTTTGATTTTAAAAAGTGAAGTCTAATTTAGGTATAGGTGTTTAAACTAACTTATAATACATTAAAACACTTACAAACCATCTAGGACAATCAGGACGTGGTGTGAGATTACTACTTTACCTCTAAGTTGGCTGAGATTCTGCACAAATTGCAGGTGGCGAACGACGGTTGCAATGACGGTGCATCAATAGGACTGCGGACTATCCTGCTGGTTCGTGGTTTTGGTCAGAGAACCCTCAATTGAGGGATATGGTTCCACAATTATTTTTGGAGCCAGGCCCCATTTAACGGGGCGTCGTATGATCTACTGGGAGTCGTTTGGGTCATCAATTGGGCTGTTTTGGCAGCTTCATGGAAAACGTTTGGGTCCTCCTCAAGGACCCTTAGAAATGACCTTGGGGAGTTTTACCCAAATTTTTCGACTGTAAACATGATAATATAGATGTTAGGGTCCCCTACCATCATTTTATACACCAACAACACATAAAACATGCAAATGAACACTAAAGCACACACAAGCCTAGTTTCCAAACGTCTTGGTCGTTCTTCGACATTTCACTTCCAAACTTTTTAAGATGCCTCCTCAAGCTATTATTCATTATTTTAACATATTATTAACTCATAAAACACATGTAAGGATCTAGTTTAACCTATTTCATTTTGAGGGTTGTTTCATTCTCCCCTCTTAGAAAAAAATTCATCTTTAAATGACACTAACATTCTTCTAACATTATGAAAATTCTAAAACTTATGACTAGCAGCTCACAACCATACCATATCAAAACAATACATACATTGTTAGGAGGGACTTCAACTCCACATAACAAGAGACTTAACCACAACAAGAGAGTAGGAATAACATCCACAACCAATCATGCAATAAGACTCTACATTTCTAATTTCATATAGGAGGAACTTCCTTCTCCACATATCATCATATTTAAAACAACAGTTTTGAGTACACCATGCCAATTTCTAATAAAAGCACAACTATGCAACATTCTCAATAGTTCACTGTGAACATGCTTATAAGTTCACTAATGAAACATTTACGCAATTCATTATAGATGCACATCAATAAGAGAAACAAAATCATTTAAGGTCATTTTACCATATAAACATAAATTTATGGAAACATGCCAAAATTATAAGGGAACTATGAAACTCATTTTTCACAAAGAATCCCAATTCATGCACATGCTACTCAAAAGTTCAAACTCTCAATCTTGAATAGAATAGAATAGAAGACACGAAATCCATCAACCCAACTATTAACCATATTCCCCCACTTGGGATACGCCCGTCACAATAAACTCTTCAAAATCAACCTTGAGATATACTCACCTAGTCAAAAACCATAATAAGCATCAAAATTCACCTCCTTCTCTCTCAAACCTTGCAACAATACCCCTTCCAAGTGATCCCATCAAGAAGACCACTGTACAAGTGAATTAAGAGATAGACCATATGGAGTTAAGCTCTATGACACGACACAAAAGTATTGAAGAAAGTGAAACTTCTATCTTCCTATAGCCTCTTGCTCATAGATGTGTGGAGACTCACTACAATTGAACAAGACTCTACTAGACGAGGCTTTTCAAGACTTTGAATCCTTAATACTACTTCATAACCTTTTGCTATGATACCAAGTTAGTAACGACCCTTGAGCACCCCTAACTCGCCACATGGCCTACTCAACCTCTTGGAGGTCTTGTACAAGTAGAATTCATTCATCACATAGATATGTAAAGTAGTGCTTAACATTAATAGTCAAACTCTTTTATAAACCATAAGAAAGAAACTAACTCTCATCATAAGCCATCTTAGACACAAGTCAATGACATAGGGTTATAGCCCTTTCATTAATTTGAAAAGAAACTTATAGTCTATTACAAAGTGTTTTAAAAAAAGAAAACTAGAACTAAGATCCATGTCATCGATTATGTGAGGACATACCAATCTTGATAAAAATCTACTTTCCAAGCTTCAACTTCTAGAAAATCCTCACTTTCCACCTACACTTGTAGAATTAGGGAAATATATGAAATTAGCATAAATGATGTAATATGTATGGTGAATATGCAACAAAACCATTCAAAAAGGAACATTTACTTTAAAATATACTTATATGCTATTTTGATAGAAACCTTAATCATAAGAGTTAAAGAGACATTATCCAAGTCAAAAATCATATATAAGACATATTTCATATTCAACAAGTAAGACTTTTCATCATTTTAGACCCTCTACCTAAAGTTACTCTATGACTCACCTAAGTAAGACATGAAGAGACCAACCATACAACCTCTTCAAGCACACCTAGGCGATCCTCAAAGCTAACCTAGATAAAAACCTTATATTTTAAAATTATTTTACTGAGCAAGAATTCTCCATTAAATCCATTAAAGATACAAGTAAAAAATTAGGAGGCTTCACATAATGGTCTTGGAAGACCTTCAGAGTTCACTGTAGCATCTTCAAAGCCTACTCATTCCATGTGTCATTAGTCTCCCATTCCCCTACCTACATGTTGTAGAACCTATCCAATACTAGAATGGACATCTACATGATAAGAACAAACATTAATCAACATAGACCACACTAGCTAGGTATGGAATTCGACGTCATAAGACCACACACCGAGGAAGGTGTTCTACTTGCCAAAGGTAGAAGTAAGGACACATCCTATGTAGGCACATGGTTTAAGGGATATAAAAAGGTTTATTTTTACTCTATCTTCATATTCAACTAGAATTATTCCCTTAAACATATCCACTCAATGCTTTGCCTTTGTTCTCACAGAGTAATTTCATTCACATAGGTGTAGTAGAGATGGTACCATCACTAAGTCCTACCAACTTATAATACCATTTCCAAGGATGGATCCACTAGGACTTCCAACCAAGGTCTATTTGAAGAGCTCTTATGACTTCTTTAAAGATGGTTTCATGCCGTTCAAGCCAACCTACCTCTAATTCCATTATTCCACTCAAAAAGGGAACCATTACAGGGTAGTACTTTAAGGCTTCTTTATGAACCTACTTTTCATATTAAGAGTTTCACATTCACTTAGCGTTTTAGACTCATCAAAAAGGGGCACCATGATTAGGTCTACCGGTTCTAGACATACTCTAGAATACCTTATTAATCAATCGAAGGGCACTAACTTTAGGTTTACTGATCCTAGACTTTCATTCATACACTCATGCAATACAATTTATGTACCAAGTTACGACAACTAAGTCTTGCAACACAAGACACAACATCATTTTATAAAGACTCTTCTTAGTCCTTCATTGTCATATATTAAACATTAGAGATTAAGTACATTGAATCATATGAATATAGCACCCATAAAAGAGCATATATACATCACATTAGCACCTTCACGTTATGCATTCACTCATACCATACCATAATAATATCATTATTATCGTAATTATGCTGATAAGGCCATGTTCATAACATTTATAACAATTAAACACCGCCACCATAAGTGGACCATACCAATCAATAGCAATTCGATATTAATTATACATCAATTAAAGGAACTAGTTCAACTCACCACCTTCCAATAGCCACAATCACCATTCTTTAGCATTTCCAATAAATTCACACAACAATAGATCTTACCATTTACAATGTCCATAAGACAAGGCCGACAATTCATCCATTATATGATCCAACGAAACTCAATATCGGTAATAATAATATAAGGCAATCTAAGAACAATTTCAACAATGATCCGAATATAATTCGAAAGCCGATAACAATCTAAACATAAATTAAACAAAATTAGATCATAATACCTTCACTTTAGACCCAAAATTAGGAATTCAAGGAATACATGGGTTCATGGAATTTTTATCATAAAACTATCAATTAACATTGATTATATCAAAAAATTTCAATCTAAACCTTTTTATGCAAGAACCCATGCTTAGAATTTAAAATTGGATTTTATGGTTTCTGAGGATCTTTGAAAAGCATTTGGAATTGGCTCCTTGAATGAGAGAAGAATCAAAGATGAAATAACTACCTAAATTGTTGAAATACCACGAAATTGATGGACAAACCACTGGAAATTCTTCAAGATCTGATCGAGTCTAGAGAGAATTCTTTTTGAGAGAGGGATTCTGATTATGAAAAGTGAAATCTAATTAAGATCTAGGTGTTTAAACTAACTTATAATACATTAAAATACCTAAATAATTATCTATGACTTAATTAGGACATGTGGTTAATTTATCACTTCACCCCTAAGTTGGCCAAGACCATCCAGATATTGCAGGTGCTAATCGACGGTTCCAATGGCGTGGCGCCAATGGGACTACGAACCGTCCTGGTTGTTCGTGGTTTTGGTAAGAGACCCCTCATTTAGGGGCTAAGCTCCCACAATTAATTTTTGATCCACTCCCCTTTTTACCGGGCTTCGTCTAATCTAGTGGGCGTCGTTTGGGTCGTCGATTGGGGCTGTTTTGGCAGCTTTATGGACAACGTTTGGGTCCTTCTCAAGGACCCTTAGGGTGTTCCTTGGGGAGTCTTACAAAGACATTTTTACCCTAAATATTAACATATATATGTTAGGGTCCCCTCCTATAATTTTAGACACCAAACAACACAAAAAACATGTAAAGATACACTACCACACAAAATCCTAGTTTTCAAACATCTGGGTTGTTCTTGGACGTTTGACTTTAAAACTCTTTAAGCTGACTCCTAAAGCTATTATTCATTATTTTAACATGTTATTAACTCATAAAACAAATGTCAGGATCTATTTTAACCTATTTCATTTTGAGGGTTGTTGCAGTCTCCCCCACTTAGAAAAACGTTCCTCCTCGAATGACACTAACATTTTTCAAACATTATCAAGTTTCTAAAACTCATGATTAGAAGCTCACAACCATACCACATAAAAAAAATACACAAATATTAAGGATAGACTTCAACTCCACATTACAAGAGACTTGAACTTAACAAGAGAGTAAGAACAACATCCACAACTTATCATGCAATAAGACTGTATATTTCTCATTTCACATAGTAGGAACTTCTTTTTCCACATATCATCATGCTTACTACTACATTTTTTAGTACACCATGCAAATTTCTAATAAAAGCACAACTATGAACCATTCTCAATAGTTCACTGTAAACATGATTTAGGCAATTCAATATAGATGCAGATCAATAAGAGAGAAAAAATCATTTAAGGTCATTTTACTATATAAATATAATTTCATGGAGACATGCCAAAATATTAAGGGAACCATGAAACTCATTTCACAAATATTCCCTATTCATGCATATGCTACTAAAAAGTTCCAACTCTAGACGTTGAATAAAATAGAAGAGAAGAGACAAAATCTATCAACCCAATTATTCACCATACTCCCCCACTTGGGAAATACCCATCACAACAGTCTTCTAAATCCACCTTCACATATAAACATAGATTCTAAGACTTGAACACAACAAGAAAGTAAGAAAAACATCCCCAACTTATCATACAATAAGACTGTATATTTCACATAGTAAGAACTTCCTTCTCCACATATCATCATACTTACTACTACATTATTAGTACACTATTCAAATTTCTAATAAAAGCACAACTATGTAACATTTAAAATAGTTCACTGTAAACATGCTTATAAGTTCACATGCAACATTCAGGCAATTCATTAAAGATGCACATCAATAATAGAGACAAAATCATTTAAGCTCAATTTACCATATAAACATAACTTCATGTAAACATGCCAAATTGTAAGTTAGCCATGAAACTCATTTTTACAAAGAATCCCAATTCATGCACATGCTACTAAAAAGTTCTAACTGTCAATCTTGAATAGAATAGAATAGAAGACACAAAATCCATCAACCCAAGTATTCACCATACTCCCCCACTTGGGAAACACCCGTCACAATACACTCTTCAAAATCCACCTTCACATATACTCACCTAGTCACAAACCATAATAAGCATCAAAATTTACCTCTTTCTCCCTCAAACCTTTCAACAATACCCCTTCAAAGTGATCCCATGAAAAAGACCACTGTAAAAGGGAATTAAGAGAATGACAATATGTAGTTAAGCTCTATGGAACGACAAAAGAGTAGAGAAGAAAGTGAAACTTCTATCGTCTTATAGCCTCTTGGTCATAGATGTGTTAAGACTCACCACCGATGAACAAGACTCTACTAGATGAGGTTTTACTTGACTTTGAATCCTAAAGAATACTTTAGAACCTTTTGCTCTGATACAAAGTTTGTAACGACCCTTGAGCACCCCTTACTCTCCACACGGTGTACTCGACCTCTCGGATGTCTTGTACAAGTAGCATTGATTAATCACTTAGATATGAAAAGAAGTGTGGATTAAAACTTTCACATTAATAGTCAAACTCTTTTATAAACCATAAGAAAGAAACTGACTGTCATAATAAGACATCTTAGACACAAGTCAATAACATAGGGTCATAGCCATTTTCATTAATTTGAAAAGAAACTTATAGTCTATTACAAAGTCTTTTAAAAAAAGAAAACTAGAACTAAGATCCATGTCATCGATCATGTGAGGACATACCAATCTTGATAAAAATCTACTTCCCAAGCTTCAACTTCTAGAAAATCATCACTTTCCACCTACACTTGTAGACATAGGGAAACATATGGAATTAGCATCATAGATGCACTATGTAGGGTGAACATGCAAGAAAACATTGCAAAAAGGGACATTTACTTTATGCTATACTTTCATGCGATTTTGATAGAAACCTTCATCATAACAGTTTAAGAAACATTATACAAGCCAAAAATAAGATATCAGACTATTCCATATTCAACAAGTAAGAATTTTCATCACTTTAGACCCCTCTACCTAAAGTTACTCTAAGACTCACCTAAGTAAGACATGAAGAGACCGCCCATACACCCTCTTCAAACACAGCTAGTCGATTCTTAAAGCTAACTTCAATAAGAAACTTTCTTTTTATCATTATTTTACTAAACAAGCATTCTACATTAAAGCCATTAAAGAGACAAGTATATAATTAGGGGACTTCACAGAGTGGTCTTTGAAGATCTTGGGAACTCACTCTAGCATCTTCAAAAGCTTACTCGTGCCATGTGTAGATAGCGTCCCATTCCACAACCTACATGTTGTAGAACCTATCCAACACTAGAATGCACATCCACATGATAAGAATAGGAATTAATCTACATAGACCACACTAGCTAGGTATGGAATCCGGTTTCATAAGACCCCAAACCGTCGAAGGTGTTCTACTTTCCAATGGTAGAACTAAGGACACATCCTGTGTATTCACATAATTTAAAGGATATTAAAAGGTTTCTTTTCACTCGTTGCTTTGCGTTTTTTCTCACAGAGTAATTTCATTTAAATAGGTGTAGTAGAGAAGGTACCATCACAAAGTCCAACTAACTTATAGTACCATTTCCAAGGATGGGTCCACTATGACTACCAACCTAGGTCTATTTGGAGAGCTTTTATTACTTTTTTAAAGATGGTTTCATTCCATTCAAGCCAACCTATGTCTAATTCCATTATTCCACTCAAAAAGGGAACCATTACGGGGTACTACTTTAAGGCTTCTTTATTAACCTACTTTTCATATTAAAGGCTTGACATTCACTTAGGGTTTTAGACTCATAAAAAAGGGGAACCATGATTAGATATACCGGTTCTAGATATACTCTAGAATACCATATTAATCAATCGAAGGTTACCAACTTTAGGTTCACTGATCGTACACTTTCATTCATACACTCATGCAATACAATTTATGTACCAAGTTGCGACAACTAAGTCTTCCAACGCTAGACACATCATCATTCAATAAAGAATCTTCTTAGTCCTTCATTGTCATATATTAACCATTAGAGATGAAGTAAATTTAATCATATCATTATAGCACCCATAAAAGATCATATATACATCACATTAGCACCTGCACGTTATGCATTCACTCATACCATACCATGATAATATCATAATTCTCATAATTATGCTGACAAGGCCATGTTCATAACATTTAGAACAATTAAACACCGTCACCATAAGTGGATCATACCAATCAATAGCAATTCGCTATCAATTATACATTAATTAAAGGAACTAGTTCAACTCACCACCTTCCAATAGCCAGAATCACCATTCCTTAGCATTTCCAATAATTCACACAACAATAGATCTTACCATTAACAATGTCCATAAGACAAGGCTGACAATTCAGCCATATCATGATCCAACGAAACTCAATATCCATAATAATAATATAAGGTAATCTAAGAACAATTTCAACAATGATCCGCATATAATTCGAAAGCCGATAACAATCTAAACATAAATTAAACAAAATTAGATCATAATACCTTCACTTTAGACCCAAAATCAAGATTTCAAGGAATACATTGTTTCATGGAATTTTATCATAAAACTATCAATTAACATTGATTATCTCAAAAAATTTCAATCTAAACCTTTTTATGCAAGAACCCATGCTTAGAATTTAAAATTGGATTTTATGGTTTTTGAGGATCTTTGAAAAGCATTTGGAATTGGCTCCTTGAATAAGAGAAGAATCAAAGATGAAATAACTACCTAAATTGTTGAAATCCCACGAAATTGATGGACAAACCACTGGAAATTCTTCAATCCTAGCTTCAAGATCTGATCGAGTCTAGAGAGAATTCTTTTTGAGAGAGGGATTCTGATTATGAAAAGTGAAATCTAATTAAGATCTAGGTGTTTAAACTAACTTATAATACATTAAAATACCTAAATAATTATCTAGGACTTAATTAGTACATGTGGTTAATTTATCACTTCACCCCTAAGTTGGCCAAGACCATCCAGATATTGCAGGTGCCAATCGACGGTTCCAATGGCGGGGCGCCAATGGGACTACGAACCGTCCTGCTGGTTCGTAGTTTTGGTCAGAGACCCCTCATTTGGGGGCTAAGATACCAAAATTAGTTGTGGATCCACTCCCCTTTTGACGGGGCGTCGTCTGATCTACTGGGCGTCGTTTGGGTCGTCGATTAGGGCTGTTTTAGCAGCTTCATGGACAACGTTTAGATCCTCTTCAAGTACCATTAGGGTGGTTCTTGGGGAGTCTTACCCAAAAATTTTAACCCTAAATATGGACATCTAGATTTTACGGTCCCCTCCTATCATTTTGGATACAAACAACACATAAAATACGCAAAGGCTCACTAACACACAAAATCCTAGTTTCCAACTGTCTCGGTCATTCTTCGACATTTGACATAAAAAATATTTAAGCTGCCTCCTAAAGCTATTTTTCATTACTTTAACATGTTATTAACTCATAAACACATGTGAGGCTCTAGTTTAACCTATTTCATTTTTAGGGTTGTTACATTCTCCCCCACTTAGAATAATGTTCATCATCGAATGACACTAATATTATTCAACCATTATCAAGATTCTAAAACTCATGACTAGCATTTCAGAACCATACCACATCAAAAAAATACACACATAGTTAGGAAGGACTTGAACTCCACATAACAAGAGACTTAAACAAAATAAGAGAGTAAGAACAACATCCACAACTTATCATGCATCAAGATTGTATATTTGTAATTTCACATAGTAGGAACTTCCTTCTCCACATATCATCATGCTTACTACTACATTTTTCAGTACACCATGCAAATTTCTAATAAAATCACAACTATGTAAGATCCTCAATAGTTCACTGTAAACATGCTTATAAGTTCACTCATGCAATATTTAGGAAATTCATTATAGATGCACATCAATAAGAGAGACAAAATCTTAACCTCATTTTACCGTATAAACTTAAATTCGTTGAAACATGCGATGAGATTCCCAATTCATGCACATTCTACTGAAGAGTTCTAACTCTAAAGCTTGAATAAAATAGAAAAGAAGATAAAAAATCCATCAACCCAACTATAAACCATACTCCCCCACTTAGGAAACACCCATCACAACACACTCTTCCATTCCACCTTCACATATAAACATAAATTCTAAAATTCATGACTAGCAGCTCACAACCATACCACATAAAAACAATACACACATAGTAAGGACGGACTTCAACTCCACATAACAAGAGACTTGAACACAACAAGAGAGTAAGAACAACATCCACAACTTATCATGCAATAAGATTGTATGTTTCTCATTTCACATAGTAGGAACTTTCTTCTCCACATATCCTTATGTTTACTACTACATTTTTTAGTACACCATTCAAATTTTTAACAAAAAGCACAACTATGCAACATTTTCAATAGTTCACTATAAACATGCTTATAAGTTCATTCATGCAACATTTAGGCAATTAATTATAGATGCACATCAATAAGAGAGACAAAATCATTTAAGCTTATTTTACCATATAAACATAAATTCCTGGAAACATGCCAAAATTGTAAGGGAACCATGAAACTCATTTTTCAAAAATATCCCAATTCATGCACATGTTACTAAAAAGTTCTAAATCTCAATCTTTTATTGAATAGAAGAGAAGACACGAAATCCATCAACCCAACTATTCACCATACTCCCCCACCTGGGAAACACCCATCACAATACACTATTCTAAATCCACCTTCACATATACTCACTTAGTCACAAACCATAATAAGCATCAAAACTCACATCCCTCTCCCTCAAACCTTGCAAAAGTACCTCTTCCAAGTGATCCCATCAAGAATACCACTGTACAAGGGAATTAAGAGAGAAACCATATGGAGTTAAGCTCCTTGGCACGACACAAGAGTACTGAAGAGAGTGAAACTTCTATCGTCCTATAGCCTCTTGCTCATAGATGTGTGGAGACTCACCACCGATAAACAAGACTCTACTAGACGAGGCTGTACGAGACATTGAATCCTTAAGAGTACTTCATAAACTTTTGCTCACATACCAAGTTTATAACGACCTTTTAGCACACCAAAATCGCCACACTGCGTACTTGACCTCTCGAAGGTCTTGTATAAGTGGCATTCATTTATCACATAGATATGAAAAGTAGTGCGGAATTAAAAATTTACACATAAATACTCAAACTCTTTTATAAACCATAAAAAAGAAACTAACTCTCATAATAAACCATCTAAGGCATAAGTCAATAATATAGGCTCATAGCCCTTTTAATAATTTTAAAAGTAACGCATAGTCTATTAATATGTCGTTTAAATAAAAGAAAACTAGAACTAAGATCCATGTCATCGCTCATGTGAGGACATATCATTCTTGATAAAAATCTACTTCCCAAGCTTCAACTTCTAGAAAATCCTTATTTTCCACCTAGACTTGTAGACATAGGGAAACATATGGAAATAGCATAATTGTAGGTATGGTGAACACGCAAGAAAACCATGCAAAAAGTGACATTAACTTTAATATATAATTTCATGCTATTTTGGTATAAACCTTCATCATAAGAGTTTAGGAGACATTATACAAGTCAAAAAGCATATATAAGAAATATTCCATATTCAACAAGTAAGGTTTTTCATCAATTTAGACCCTCTACCTAAAGTTACTCTAGGACTCACCTAAGTAAGACATGAAGAGACAACCCATACACCCTTTTCAAGCACACCTAGGCGATCCTCAAAGCTAACCTAGATAAGAATCTTTCTTTTTATCATTATTTTACTAATCAAGCATTCTCCATTAAAGCCATTATAGAGACAAGTAAGCAATTAAGGAACTTCACATAATGGTCTTGGAAGATCTTGGAAACTCATACTAGCATCTTCAAAGCTACTCGTGCCATGTGTAGATAGCGTCCCATTCCACTACCTACATGTTGTAGAACCTATCCAATACTACAAAGCACATCCACATGATAAGAATAGGCATTAATCGACATAGACCACACTAGCTAGGTATGGAATCCAGTGTCATATGACCCCACACCGTGGAAGGTGTTCTACTTGCCATGGTAGAACTAAGGACACATCCTATGTAGGCACATGGTCTAAGGGATATCAAAAGGTTTCTTTGTACTCTAGCGTCATACTCAACTAGAACTACTCCCTTAAGCATATCGCCTCGGTGCTTTGCCTTTTTCCTCATAGTGTAACTTCATTCACATACGTGTAGTAGAGAAGGTACCATCACTTCATCCTACCATCTCATAATGCCATTTCCAAGGATAGGTCAAGTAGGACTGCCAACCAAGGTCTATTTGGAGAGGTCTTCTGGCATTTTTAAAGAATGGTTTCATGACGTTCAAGACAGCCTACCTCTAATTCCATCATTCCACTCAAAAAGGGAACCATTATGGGGTACCACTTCAAGGATTCTTTATTAACCTTTTTTAATATTAAGGGTTTCACATTCACTTAGGGTTTTAGACTCATCAACAAGGGAACCATGATTAGGTCTACCGGTTCAAGACATACTCTAGAATACCTTATTAATCATTCAAGGAAGGGCACCAACTTTAGGTCTACCATTCCTAGACTTTCATTCATACACTCATGTAATACAGTTTATGGGCCAGGTAGGGACAACTAAGTCTTCCAACAAAAGGCATAACATCATTTTATAAAGACTCTTCTTAGTCATTCATTAGCATATATCAACCAATAGAGATGAAGTACATTCAATCATATCATTATAGCACCCATACAAGATCATATTGACATCACATGAGTACCTTCACGTTATGCATTCAATCATACCATACCACTGTAATAACATAATTCTCATAATAATGCTGACAAGGCCATGCTCATAACATTTATAGCAATTAAACATCGCCACCATAAGTGGACCATACCAATCATTAGCAATTCAATATCAATTATACATCAATTAAAGGAATTAGGTCAACTCACCACCTTCCAATAGTCACAATAACCATTCTTTAGCCTTTCCAATAAATTCACACAACAAGACATCTTACCAATGACAATGTCCATAAGACAAGGCAGACAATTCAGACATATTAATGAACCAACGAAACTCAATATCGATATTAATACTATAAGGAAATCTAAGAAAATTTTTGATAATGATCCACATATAATTCGATATCCCATGTTAATCTAAACATGAATTCAACAAAATCAGATCATAATCAATACCTTCACTTTAGATCCAAAATTAGGAATTCAAAGTAATACATGGTTTCATGGAATTTTTGATCATAAAGCTATCAATTAACATTGATTATCTCATTAAATTTCAATGTAAACCTTTTTATGCAATAACCCATGCTTAGAATTTTGAATAGGATTTTATGATTTTTTAGGAACATTGAAAAGCATTTGGAATTGGCTCCTTGAATGAGAGAAGAATCAAGGATGAAATCACTACCTAACTTGTTTAAATCCCATGAATTTGATGGAGAAACCACTGAAAATTCTTCAATCCTAGCTTCAATTTAGATTCATGCTCTGTTAGAGTCTACAGAGAATCCTATTTGAGAGACGGATTCTAATTTTGAAAAGTGATATCTAATTTAGATATAGGTGTTTAAACTAATTTATAATATATTAAAATACCTAAAATAACCATCTAGTACTTAATTAGGACATGTGGTTAATTTACCACATCACCCCTAAGTTGGGCGAGACCATGCATATATTGTAGGTGCCAATCGATAGTTCCAATGTCGCGGCGCCAATGGGACTACGAACCGTCCTGTTGGTTCGTGGTTTTGGTGAGAGGCCCCTCATTTGGGTGCTAAGCTCCCAAAATTAATGGTGAATCCACTCCCCTTTTGACCGGGCGTTGTCTGATCTACTGGGCGTCGTTTGGGTCGTCGATTGGGGCTGTTTTGGTAGCTTCATGGACAACGTTTGGGTCCTCCTGATGGACCCTTAAAGTGGTTCTTGGGGAGTCATACCCAGACATTTCGACCTTAAACATGTACATCTAGATCTTAGGGTCCCATCCTATCATTTTGGACACCAAACAACACATAAAAAAAAGTAAAGGCACACTCACACACAAAATCCTAGTTTCCAAATGACTCGGTCGTTCTTCAATTTTACTTACAAACTTATTAAGATGACTCCTAAAGCTATTATGCATTATTTTAACATTTTATTAACTCATAAAACACATGTGGGACTCTAGTTTAACCTATTTCATTTTGAGAGTTGTCACATTCTCCCTCACTTAGAAAACGTTCTTTATCGAATGACCCTAATATTCTTCAAACATTATCAAGATTCTAAAACTCATGAATAAGAATCTCATAACCATACCACATCAAAACAATACACACATAGTTAGGACGGACTTCAACTGCACATAACAAGTGACTTGAACACAACAAGAGAGTAAGAACAACATCCACAACTTATCATGAAATATGACTGCATATTTCTCATTTCACATAGTAGGAACTTCGCTTACTACTACATTTTTAAGTAAACCATGCAAATTTCAAATAAAAGCACAACTATGCAACCTTATAATTATTTCACTGTAAGCATGCTTATAAGTTTACTCATGCAACATTTAGGCAATTCATTATAAATGCACATCAATAGGAGAGACGAAATCATTTAAGCTCATTTTACTATATAAACATAAATTCATGGAAGCATGCCAAAATATAAGGGAACCATGAAACTCATTTTTCACAAAGATTCCCAATTCATGTACATGTTACTAAAAATTTCCAACTCTTAAGATTGAATAAAATAAAAGAGAAAAGACAAAATCCATCAACCCAATTATTCACCATACTCCCCCACTTAGGAAACTCCCATCACAACACACTCTTTCAAAACCACCTTCACATATAAACATAAATTTTAGAACTCATGACTAGCATCTCAACACCATACCACATCAAAACAATACACACATACTTAGGACGAACTTCAACTCCGCATAACAAGAGACTTGAAAAAAAAAAGAGAGTAAGAACAACATCCACAACTTATCATGCAATACGACTGTATATTTCTCATTTCACGTAGTAGAAACTTCCTTCTCCACATATCATACTTACTACTACATTTTTTAGTACACCATGCAAATTTATAAAAAAAGCACAACTATGAAACATTCTCAATAGTTCACTATAAACATGCTTATAAGTTCACTCATGCAACATTTAGGCAATTCATTATAGATGCACATCAATAAGAGTAACAAAATTGTTTAAGCTCATTTTACCATATAAACATAAATTCATGGAAACATGCAAAAATTGAAAGGCAAGCATGAAACTCATTTTTACAAAGAATCCCAATTCATGCACATGCTACTAAAAAGTTCTAACTTTCAATCTTGAATAGAATAGAATAGAAGACATGAAATCCATCAACCTAAGTATTCACCATACTCCCCCACTTGGGAAACACCCATCACAATACACTCTTCCAAATGCACCTTCACATATACTCACCTAGTCACAAACAATAATAAGCATCAAAATTCACCTCCTTTTCCCTCAAACCTTGCAACAATACCCCTTTGAAGTGATCCCATCCAGAAGACCACTGTACAAGGTAATTAAGAGACAGACCATATGGAGTTAAGATCTATGGCACGATACAAGAGTAGTGAAGAAAGTGAAACTTCTATCGTCCTATAGACTCTTGCTCATAGATGTTTCAAGACTCACCACCGATGAAGAAGACTCTACTAGAGGTGGCATTATGAAACTTTGAATCCTAGAGACTAATTCATACAATTTTGCTATTATATCAAGTTAGTACGACCCAGGAGCACCCCCAAGTCTCTGCATGGTGTAATCGATCTCTTGGAGGTCTTGAACAAGCCTCTTAGAATTTATTCATCACATAGATAGGAAAAGTAGTTGTGACACCTCGAAAAAGACTTAGGTGAAGCTAGACCGTAAAATATTTATCATGAAGTTATAAGGTCATAAAATGGCTTATAATGTTGTATTAAGGCACTGTCTAAAGATTTAGGTGCAATATAAGTCAAGAGTCAAGGGACGACCAAGATGTTCGATGACTAGTGCCCTATGTGACTCATGTGTTGTTATGTTAATATATGTGTGTTTCATGAGTTAATGAGGTCCTTATATGAGTTTATAGTTTTATAGGAAGTGTCTCAAGTTTCATGGAGTTTGGAGGTCAAACGTCCAAGAACATCCATGACATTCGAAAGGTTTGCTTTAAAATGACTTTGTGTGTCTTGGCAAGTTTCGACGAGTTTTAGATGTTCGTTTTGGATAAAATTGAACTGGGAGGTCCTAAACTCATATAAAAGAATATTTGAGATTGAAACGTCTTGGTAAAAGTCCCCAAGGACCATCTAAGGGTCCTTGAGGAAGGACCTTCCTAGAGCAAAACCAGTCCCAAACGATGGAGGCAAACGACGGCTCGTTGGCCAAATGACGCCCCGTCAATTGGAGTCGTGGGCAAATAATTAGACTAGGGAGATCAAAATACCAATTTCAAGTCTCTGAACCCATCAACGGACAGCCAGGACAGTCCGTTTGTGGACCAACGACCCGTCGATGGGCAATCGTGGGTTGGACTAATTTTCTGCGTAGTTCACTGTAAAGTGAAGGGTTGAATTGGTAAATTCACCCCACGTACAAATAAGAGTTTGGGAGGTCAATATGGGGTATTTTAGGTATTTTAAGTGGATATATAAGTCATAAATTTCTAGATAAATTCATTCTTACAAATCAAAACCCCAAAATCTCTAAGAAATTCTCTAGAACTCCATTGAAGCCAAACCTCAAGAAAGAGCTTGTATTGGAGATTTGAGTGGAGATTATTCATAAAATTGGTGGATTAAAAACAGTGAGGTATGGTTTTTGATCCTTGAAACTCTATTCATCAAGGACCCCAAAATTCAAAGAGTTCTCTAAAGTTTTCTGAAGATAAACTTGTCCAATTTTATGATCTATCCATGGGTTCTTGAATTAAATGTTTTGAATCATTATATATTGATTATATTGATGTTAATTATATAATTTTAATGAATTAACCGATGATCCCATGTAATTCATGAACCCTAAATTTTGACTTAGTTGTGGTTAACTTGGTATTGACTCAATACTTATGGAATCTAATGTAGTTTCCCAATGGGCTATTGAATAATGAAAGATTTGTATTCATTTGATCTGTAGGTCATCTTAGATTGATAAATATATATTAAATTGACATAGATTCATTGAGTATTATGATTTTTGTATTGAAATGATGTTCATGGCCATGGGTAAGGGCTTTTTGGTATTGAATTGAATGATTTAGCTATGTCTTGATGTGTTGAGAATAGACTGGTGGTACGCTACCCAAATTTTCTTTATATTATGTAATGCAATTCTTGTATTATCTTGTTATTGGTATGGTCCACTTATGGTGGTGGTTCTATGTAACAATCCTAAAAATGGATATGATAAGTAATGCTTAATGTGTCTAGAATACCTACATTAGACTAGGGCTCACACGGATTGATGCGCGTAGAACCAGACCTCGGAACCCTTACAACAGCAAAGACAACTAACTTTGGGAGTTAGTTGATCTATGAAAGGTTTGTTCCAGCCATGTAGGGATCTCAAATACGAAGATTTACTTGAATGAGTTTTTACCTGACTTAAAAAGGGAAAATCATAGTTTTGGAGGGTCTAGGGGTAAAATGGTCTTTTTCCAGGATAAGGGTAGTATCATAATTACTCTAAATATATAATTAATTATTTAATTAATAAGGTGGAGGGGCATTGTAGGGAGAGATGTGCGAAAATGGGCTCTTGAAGTGAAGTCTTGCTCCACCCGGGTTCGAACCTAGGTGGAAGCAATGAATTAAAGTTGTTTTTATTTAAGTTTTTAATTAATGTAATTAATTAACTAATTATTATTTATTAGCTATTTAAAATAAAAGGGAAAACAGATTTTTATTTAATAAAATATTATTTGACTATGTCCTAAACTACACTCCTAAGCTTAATAAAACTCCCACTCTCTCACGTCTATCTCTCAACTCTCATGTTCAATCTCTTTTTTTTTATGAGTCTCTCTGCCAAATAAATTCAAGAACAGTAGGTAAACCAAAGTTCTTTACACTTGAAGAACACACACACGAAAATTTTAAACAAACAACTAATCAATTGCATTGGCAAAGAGAAGGTTTTCGGTCGAGTTTGGTGTTGAACATTTGGTGTTGGACGTGTGTATAGAGGATTTATTTGGGAATCAAGTCGAGATTTGAACGTCAAAAATGTATAGGTTGCCTTCTCTCTTGGTCCCTTTCCCAAGAGACCCCTTAAGGTTCAGAATATTCAGTCCGAAAACCTGGGTTGTTCCCCGTTGCATGTCCCTGTCACTAGCTCCTAATGATTCAAAGGTTGGGTTTGTTTGCTGGTAGATATTATGTGTGTGTTTTGTTGTCGTGATGAATATGTTCATGCGTGTGTGTTTGAAGTCAAACGAAGGATCACATTTGTCATCCGAAACTATGTGCATGTGTGTGCAATGTGAATCATGACTATGTGCCTCGGGTTTAAGGCTCTAAAATGTGATTTTAGTTCTTTGTATTTCATGTACATGTTTATGTAAATCGTGATGTTCATAAGTGATTTAAAGATGACAAATTGAGTGCAATTCCTTATCGAAGGAAATCTTGAAAATGCACCTAAAGAACTCACTAAAAACTACTTAAAACGTCTAAACATTCAATGTTAAAGAAGTGAGCAAATAGGCTGCAAATAAATTCTAGCACCTTGTTAATGAATTTCGGCCAAGCTATAGGAAAATTTATGCTATATAAATGAATTAAAACAAGTGAGGTCATGGAGGGTTGAACCTGTGACCTCACCTTGTTAAAAATCATGACAATAAACAATTAAAAAAGGATGTGGTGAAGGGGATTCTAACCATGGTTTTGGGATGGAAAATGATGTATGAAAATAAGAAAGAGAGGAGTGGGATTCGCACCCACAACCTCTTGGTAAAGAATAAGGAAAATTGAGAAAAAAAATAAATGTGAGGAGTGGGGATCGAACCCACGACCTCTAGGCAGTAAAGGAAAATAAAAAATGAAGAGAAAAGAAATGTGAGTGGTGGGAATTGAACCCACGACCTCTAGGCAGTAAAGGAGAATTTAAAGAAAAATAAAGTGAGGCTATGGGGGTTTGATCCCACAACCTCATGGTCAACTCGAGATAGTCAAGGAAAATAATTAAACAAAATAAAAGGGGCTACAGGGGTTCGATTCAACAACCCTTCGGCCAAGAAAGAGAACTTTCAAAGGATAAAAATATAAAGGAAATGTTGATGTTGGGGCTCGATATGGGGTCTCAATGTCATGTGGACTAAAATTAAATAAAAAGGAAAATGTAAAGTGTTGTCCAAGGGATTTGAAACTGGGTTCCCTTGCCCAAATTCCGTATTGATACATAAGTCATACGTGAATTCAATATTCAAGAATAATGCTGCCTACTTAGTTAGAAATTGAGATCTTAGCATACATACAAGATGCATAAGTCTTGTACCACACAATCTTAGGAAGATATGAATCGCTTAATAGAGCTATGAGCGAAGCCTCATGACTTGTATGTATAAACCCATAAATCTAGTATACGTTTAAAAATAAGTGAACCTAAGATGTATGTAGTGAAATGATGTAAAACCCTAGAAGGGTTAAGTAAGATTGTAAACCACACTAAATTTCCAAGTGCATTCGCACATGATGAAATGAACAATGAAATGATGAAATGAAAAATGAAACAATGAAATGATAAAACCCTAAAAGGGTTAAGTAAGAGTGTGAAACACACTAAATGGCCAAGTGCATTGACATATGAATAAATGAACATTCACGTAAAAAGAGGCGAGTAATTATGAAGAGCAAATGTGATAATGCTAATGAATGTGGTGACAACATGATATGAGGCTTACGTAAAAGATGAGATCAATCTCAAATAAGCCTAAGTAAATGTTACCAAAACGTACTCACCTATGAGAGTGTAAAGTTAATGAAGAGATCAGTCTTTATGAACACTCTAATGAAAATGTTGAGATTAAACACCCAATACTAATGATGAGATGACAAATCATCTATTGAGCTGTGATGTCCTCATACTGGAAGCCAACTTCCATGACATATGAGTTGAATGTAATGGAAATTTATACTGATCACCGATAGACTAGCTATGAGCGGTGATACCTTCTTCCGGGAAAGGCGGAGGTTCACGTAACTCTCGTGAGATGAGACTGTCCGGCATGCCGGGTATGGCTCTCCTTCTATCTCATGGTCTTTGAACCTATAGTGACAATATAGGGATATGGCGGGGTTCAATTACATTGGATTTCATGATGCTCACATGATCTATGTCAGTTAAAGTTAAAGTTCCCCATGAATGAATGAGGCCAGCCTCAAATGATGCACATAATGAATTGAATGATGCCAAAGGTGTTAGGATAGGATAATCAAGTGGTAAGTTAGACTTAAGTAATGACATTAGTTTATTCTTGATCATTGCACAACGAACCCGATGTCTTAAATTACATTCTAGGTATAGCTGGTGTTTACACTAACCCATGAATAAAATGAAATGAAGTACGTATGAATGAATGAAGAAGACTCTGTGTTTGCTAAAGAAGGATCCCTATTTGAGGTCCCATATGTTGAGCCCTCATTTATGGAGAGTCTTGATGTCAAGTCCATGATTCCTAGGTCTCATGGCATATGAACGTATGCTATTCAAAATGTTATATGATATATGCAATATGTTTTGTGCTATGTGCAAGATGTTATGTGCTGTGTGCAATATGATAAGTATGATGATGCATGTTAATCTCATATCATGACTTTCCTAATCCAAATTTTGAAAGTTCACTCACTTTCCTAATCCAAATTTGGAATGCTCACCAACTTTCCTAATCCCAATTTGGCAAGTCCACTGACTTGCTTTTCCATAATCATGTTGTAAGGAGAGATCTATTATTACTCATGCATGTACTTGGTGTGTGCTTGCATATAACCATACTTAGTACAAGTGTGTACTAACCCTATACAACTCTACAATTTTAGGTGTAGGCACAGGTGGACGCTAGATCTACAACTTGACCCTGAAACTATCCGGACGTGGAGCATTCATCCGGACTTGGTAGGCCCTCATGCTTTCGAGGATGCTTGCCTATTATATTCTAGCTTATTTATAGGATTGAGCTAGTGGAGTATGTTCCACTAGTGTTTCTTTCAATTTTTATTTTCAGACGTTGTAATGGTGCCATTTGGGCAATTATACATTTAATGTAGTATTGAACTATTTCTTTCAGTTGATAATCTTAATGTTAGATTGTTGATTGTGAACATTATGAATGTAAGTATAATGACCTTTATGCATGATATGAAACAAAAATTTTCAATTTTTCCGCTAAAATTAACCTAGATGAAGTAAGAAAGACGTAAGTAGGCTTGTCTGCGACCTCTGAGAGGTCTACGACGCCGGTCTCGACTGTGGTCTAGACTCCGGTCCTGAAAAAGTTGGTATCAGAGCCCTAGGTTATATTTCTAGGATAATAAGTTCACATCAACCACATTGAGTAGTTTCTAAGTCATGGGAGAGAAGTGCACCACTATCCTGAGTTAGAGTTGGCATGATGCGTAGCAACATTTTCCTTATTCGGATATTATCGTGCCTTTTCAAATGTCTTATTTTCTTATTTTTATGAGCGTGTCTAACATCAATCCTTTTTGTTTTTAAGAAAATGAATACTAGGAGAACAATTGGACAAAGTAGAGGAGGAGCAGCTGTTGGGGACAATCAGGTTCCACCCCATGCTCCAGTTGAAGGAGTGGTGATGCCAGTTAACCCTGCTGGGCTGACTGATGCTGAGTGAGGGCATCTCTGGCCCATATGGAACAAACCATCACAATGCAGGCCAAGGCCATGAATGATCAGGTCAACTGACAAAATGTTCAGAGGGAGAACCCACGGGTTCGCTGTATGGCTGACAGGCTGAGAGACTCTACGAGGATGAATCCTCATATTTTCATAGGGTCTAAGACTTCATAGGATCTACAGGGGTTTGTTGATGAGGTTCATAAGATATTTATGGCTATGGGGCCCACAAATAGTGAGAATGCAGAGTTGGCTTCCTATCAATTCAAGGATGTTGCACAGACTTGGTGCAAGATGTGTCAAGATAGCTGAGTTTTGGGCGGAGCTTTGGTCACTTGGGAGCTGTTTAAGACAACCTTTCTGGAAAGATACTTTCGTAGAGAGACAAGGAAGGCCAAGGTTGAGGAGTTTATCAACCTTAAGCAGGGATCCATGACAATCAAGGAGTATTCCCTGAAGTTTGTTTAAATTTCCAGGTATGCTACTTCCCTTGTATCTATCCAGAGATGAGATGAGCAAGTTCCTCAAAGGAATCAACGGAGATTTGGAGGAGGAGTGTAGGTTTGCGACGCTCCACAATAACATGGACCTCTCCAAGTTGATGGTTAATGTCCAGCAAGTAGAGGACAACCGTAAGAACAGGGGCGTTCGTGATGCTAGGAGTCCTAAGCTTGAAGATCAGGCAGGTCCCAGCCATGGAGGCCACAGAAACAATTTTGGCGTCCGTGAGCAGCCCAGGTTCAAAAATGGGCAACAAAGTTCAGTGAACTCTAACTCTCGTAGGAGTACAACCCCTATAAGAGGCAGACCCGAGCCCTGGAAGAGCAACAGAGGTGAGATGCAGAGTCCCAGAAAGAACTGTGCTAAGTGTGGCCGTGCTCACAATGGAGAGTGCAGACAGGGCACTAATGCCTTCTTCGATTGCGGTAAGAGTGGACACATGGTTAAGGACTGCCCACAGAACAAGGTCAGGCTGGAGGTAATGCTCAAGCTAGGCATAATCCAAAGGATGCAACAGCAGCCGAGCCTCCTAAGAGGAACAGGTTCTACGCCCTTAAGGAAAGGGAGGAGCAGGAGAAGTTTGCTAATGTGGTTACAAGTATGCTGCAAGTATACTCAACTTCTTTTTATGCTTTACTTGATCCAGGGTCTACGATTTCCTTTGTAACTCCTTTGCTTGCTCTCACTTTTGAGATATTGCCTGAAGTTCTGCATGATCCTGTAGTGGTTAGTACACCTTTAGGAGAAAATGTAAGAACTGATAGAGTATACAAGGATTACCCAATAGTTGTATGTGGTAAGACTATATGTGCGGACTTGGTTGAGTTATCAATGCTTGATTTTGATGTTATTCTTGGCATAGACTGGTTTCGATTTTGTTTCCCTACTGAAGAAGAGTTAATCTGGGAGGGGTACAACTCGAGTCGTCCTAATCCCTTGATTTTGAACCTTAAGGCCAATAAAATAATGTCAAAGGGGTTATTGCGTCTTCTTGTGAGTGTTAACACTTTAGATCATGACATTCCTTCCATAGACTCAGTGCCTGTAGTGATTGAGTACCAAGACGTATTTCCTGATGATTTGCCTGAAGTTCCTCCCCCTCAAGAGATTGACTTTGGTATTGACTTAGAACCCGATACTAAACCAATTTCAATTCCTCCTTACAGAATGACTCCAGTTGAACTCAAAGAGTTGAAGCTCCAGTTAAAAGATCTCACTCATAAGGGTTTCATTCAGACGAGCATATCCTCTTGGGGTGCTCCAGTGTTGTTAATGAAAAAGAAAGCTGGAACCCTTAGAATGTGTATCGATTATCAACATCTCAACAAAGTCACTTTCAAGAATAAGTACCCACTTCCCAGAATAGATGACTTGTTCAAACAAATCCAAGGGTCTAGTTTTTTATTGAAGATTGATCTTCGTTCAGGTTACCATCAGCTCAGGGTTAGAGATGGAGATATCCCAAAGACAACGTTTCGTACCCGTTATGGTCATTATGAGTTCTTAGTTATGTCATTTGGTCTCACGAATGCACCTGCTGCATTTATGGATCTAATGAACATGGTCTGCTGTGAATACCGTGACTGCGTCGTCATAGTATTCATTGATGACATTCTCATCTACTCTAACACCAAGGAAGATCATGAACAACATTTGAGACTAACCTTGTAGGTACTTAGACAACACCAGCTGTATGCCAAATTCAGCAAGTGTGAATTCTGGCTTAGATCAGTGACCTTCCTGGGTCATGTTGTGTTCGACAAAGGTGTAAAGGTAGATCCCAAGAAGACTGAAGCTGTTAAGAACTGGCCAAAACCTCTTACGTCCTCAGATATTTGTAGCTTCTTGGGATTTGATGGTTATTATAGCTGGTTCGTGGAGGGTTTTTCTTCCATTGCTGCCTCACTAAAATCTTTGACTAAGAAGAAGGCCAAGTTTGAATGGACGGAGGCTTATGAGAAGAGTTTCCATGAGCTCAAGGGTAGACTCACTTCAGTCGCGGTTCATACTTTGCCTAAGTGTGGTGAGAATTACACTGTGTATTGTGATGCATCTAGGGTTTATTTGAGTTGTGTGGTAAGGTGATAGCTTATGCGTCCAGACAGCTCAAGGTTCATGAGAAGAATTATCCCACTCATGACCTGGAATTGGTAGCTGTGGTGTTTACACTAAAGCTGTGGAGGCACTACTTGTATGGGGTGCATGTGGATGTATTCACAGACCACAAGAGTCTTCAGTACGTGTTCGCACAGAGAGAGTTGAATCTATTTCAGCATATATGGTTGGAGTTGTTGAAGGACTATGACATGAATGTCACTACCATCCAGGTAAAGCTAGTGTTGTAGCTGATGCTTTGAGTGGGATGAGTATAGGAAGTACAACCCAAGTTAAGGATGGAAGAAGGAATTGGTGAAAGATATACATCGACTGGCCAGACTGGGTATATGGTTGGTTGACTTTACTAGTGGGGGTGTTTTAGTTCATCCTAGTTCTGAATCATGCTTAGTAGTTGAAGTTAAGAAGGGTCAGAATCTTGATCCTATGTTGATGGAGCTGAAGGACTCAGTGTTGGTTAAGATGAATGAGTCTTTTTCTTTGAGAGATGAAGACATACTTAGGTACCAGGACAGGCTCTGTGTACCAGATTTGGGTGATTTGCGGATCAGGATCATTGCAGAGGCCCATGGTTCCAGATATTCCATACATCCAGGTTCCACTAAGATGTATCGTGATCTTAAGCAGATCTATTGGTGGGATTGCATGAAGAAGGACATCGCAGAATATGTGGCCAGGTGCCTTAATTTTCAACAGGTTAAGGCAGAACATCTAAATCCTAGCGGTCTTATATAGATAATTGAGGTTCCGACTTGGAAATGGGAGGCCATTAATATGGACTTCGTGTTTGGTCTTCCGAAGACTATGAGACAGCATGACTCCATATGGGTTATTGTGGACTGGATGACTAAGTTTTCCCACTTTATCCATGTGAAAACTACTTATAGAGCCGAGGATTATGTGAAACTCTACATTGATGAGTTTGTGAGATGGAATGAGATTTCTTTGTCTATCATTTCAGATAGAGGAGCTTAGTTAACTTCACATTTCTGGAGATCCTTCTTAAAGAGATTAGGTACGCAGTGAAGCTTAATACTGCATTTAATCCTTAGACTGATGGGCAGTTGAGTGCACCATTCAAACATTGGAGGAAATTTTGAGGGCGTGTGTGATTGACTTCAAGGGTAGTTGGGACGTCCATCTACCGTTGATAGAGTTCTCGTATAATAATAACTATCACTCTATCATTGGGATGGCACAGTTTGAGGCACTTTATGGTAGAAGGTGTAGGTCTCCAGTTGGTTGGTTTGAGGTTGGAGAGTCATCCATTTTTGGTCCAGAGATCATACATGAGGCCTTAGAGAAGGTCGTAGTAATTAAGGACAGGTTGGCTACTGCTTACAGTCGGTAGAAGTCTTACGCAGACAGTTTAAAATGGCCCTTAGAGTTAGATGTTGGTGACCAGGTCTATTTGAAGATATCACCTATGACGGGGGTGATGAGGTTTGGCTGGAAGGGGAAGTTGAGTCCGAGGTATGTTGGGTCATTGAGATCCTACAACGTGTGGGTGAGGTGGCCTATGAGTTGGCATTGCCTGCTAATCTATATTCTGTTCATCCAGTCTTTCATGTCTGTATGTAAAAGAAGTGCCTAAGCGATCTAGCATAGATTCTACCTGTTGAAGGTTTGGGGGTTGATGAAAATTTTCCTATGAGGAGGTACCTGTTGAGATCTTAGACAGACAGTTCAAGCGGCTGAGGAACAAGGACATCGCCACTCTGAAGGTATTGTGGAGGAATCATCTTGTTAAGGGGGCTACATGGGAGTCCGAGGCCGATATGAGGACCCTCTACCCTTATCTTTTCAACTCTTGAGGTTAGATTCCCTACTCCGAAGTCTAAGTTACCTTAGCTCTCCATTCTTTATTGCTATTGCTCGATTGTGTATAGTAACTATGTTATTACCTGTTTGGCATTACGCGAAATAGTTAGTAGTGTCATTCGTCGATGAATGTTCCTAATGGGGGGATAATGCAACAACCCTAAAAATGGATATGATAAGTAATTCTTAATGTGTCTAGAATGCCTACAATTCAACCAGGGTTCACACGGATTGATGCGCGTAGGTTCAGACCTTGGAACCGTTACGACAGCCATGTCAACTAACATGGGGAGTTAGTTGAGCTAGGAAAGGTTGGGTCCAGCCATGTAGGAGTCCCGAATACGAAGATTTACTCGAATGAGTCTTTACTAGACTTAAAAGGAAAAATCATAGTTTTGAAGGGTCTAGGGGTAAAATGGTCTTCCGGGCTAAGGATAGTATTGTAATTACCCTAAATATATAATTAATTATTTATTAATAAGGTATAAGGGCATTTTGGGAAGAGAAGACCGAAAATGGGCTCTTGAAGTGAAGTCTTGCTCCACCCAGGTTCGAACCTAGGTGGAATCAACGAATTAAAGTTATATTTATTTATGTTGTTAAATTAATGTAATTAATTACTAATTATTATTCATTAGCTGATTTAAAATAAAAGGGAAATCAGATTTTTATTTAATAAAACCTTATTTGACTAAGTCCTAATCTAGACTCCTAAGCCTAATAAAACTCCAACTCTCTCACGTCTATTTCTCAACTCTCACGTTCAACCTCTCTTTTTTTGACGATTCTCTCTGCCAAATAATTTCAAGAACAGTAGGTAAACCAAAGTTCTTCACACTTGAAGAACTCACAAACTAAAATTTTAAACAAACAACTAATCAAATGCGTAGGCAAAGAGAAGGTTTTCCGTCGAGTTTGGTGTTGAACTTTTGGTGTTGGACGTGTGTTTGGAGGAGTTCTTTGGGAAGAAAGTCGAGGTTTGAACGTAAAAAAGGTATGGTTTCTCTTCTCTCTTGGTACCTTTCCCAAGAGACCCCTAAAGGTTCAGAATATTTAGTCCAAAAACTAGGATTGTTCCCCGTTGCATGTCCTTGTCACTAGCTCCCAATGATTCGTAGGTTGGGTATGTTTCCTGGTAGATATTAGGAGTGTTTTTTTCGTTATGAATATGTTCATGTGTGTGTTTTTGAAATCGTATGAAGGATCACCTATGTGATTCGAAATTATGTTCATGTGTGTGGAATGTGAATTATGACTATGTGCCTCGGGTTTAAGGCTCTAAAATGTGATGTTAGTTCTTTGTATTTCGTGTACACATGTTTATATAAATCATGATGTTCATAAGTGATGTAAAGATGCTGATTTTAGTGCAGTTCCTTATCGAATGAAATCTTGAAAATGAACCTAAAGAACTCACTAAAAACTACTTAAGACGTCTAAACATTCAATGTTAAAGAAGTGAGAAAATAGGCTGCAAAAAAATTCCAGCACCTTGTTAATAAATTTCGGCCAAGCTAGAGTAAATTTCATGCTATAAAAAAATGAATTAAAACAAGTGAGGTCATGGAGGGTTTAACCCGTGACCTCACCTTGTTAAAAATCATGAAAATAAAGAAGTAAAAAGGATGTGGTGAAGGGGATTCGAACCATGGTTTTGGGATGGAAAATGATATATGAAAATAAGAAATGAGAGGAGTGGGATTCGAACCCACAACCTCTTGGTCAAGCTTAAGGAAAAATGAGAAGAAAATAAATGTGAGGCGTGGGTATCGAACCCACGACCTGTAGGCAGTAAAGGAGAATAAAAAAAGAAGAGAAAAGAAATGTGAGTGGTGGGAATTGAACACACGACCTCTAGGCAGTAAAGGAGAATTTCAAGAAAAATAAAGTGAGGCTGTGGGGGTTTGATCCCACAACCTCATGGTCAACTCGAGAATGTCAAGGAAAATAAATAAAAAAATAAAAGGGGCTGTGGGGGTTCAAACCCACAACCCCTCGGCCAAGAAAGAAATTTTGATGAAAGTCAAGGAAATGTTCATGTTGGGGCTCGATCTAGGGTCCCAATGTCATGTGGACTGAAATTAAATAAAAAGAAAAATGTAAAGTGTTATCCAAGGGATTTGAAATCGGGTTCCCTTGCCCAAATTCCGTATTGATACATAAGTCATACGTGAATTAAATATTCAAGAATAATTATGCCTACTTAGATCGAAATTGAGAACTTAGCATACATACAAGATGCATAAGTCTTGTACCACATAATCTTAGGAAGATATGAATCACTTAGACGAACTATGAGCGAAGCCTCATGGCTTTTATGTAAAGACCCATAAATCTAGTATACGTTTAAAAATAAGTGAACCTAAGATGTATGTAGTGAAATGATGTAACCCTAGAAGGGTTAAGTAAGATTGTAAACCACACTAAATTTCCAAGTGCATTCGCACATGATGAAATGAACAATGATATGAAAAATGAAACAATGAAATAATCAATGAAATGATGAAACCCTAGAAGGGTTAAACAAGAGTGCGAAACACACTAAATGGCTAAGTGATTAACATATGAGTAAATGAACATTCACGTAAAAAGGGGCGAGTAATTATGAAGAGCAAATGTTATAATGCTAATGAATGTGGTGACAACAAGATATGAGGCTTACGTAAAAGATGAGATCAATCTCAAATAATCCTAAGTAAATGTTACCAAACGTACTCACCTATGAGAGTGAAAAGTTAATGAAGAGATCAGTCTTAATGAACACACTCTAATGAAAGTTTTGAGATTAACACACTTAATACTAATGATGAGATGAAAAATCATCTATTGAGCTATGATGTCCTCATACTGGAAGCTTACTTCCATGACGTATGAGTTGAATGTAATGGAACTTTATACTGATCGCTGATAGACTAGCTATGAGCGGTGATGCCTTCTTTCTGGAAAGGCGGAGGTTCACGTAACTCTCATGAGATGAGACTATCCGGCATGCCGGGTATGGGTCTCCTTCTATCTCCTGCTCTTTGAACCTATAGTGCCAATATAGGGATCTGGCGGGGTTCAATTACATTGGATTCATGATGCTCACATGATCTATGTAAGTTAAAGTTAAAGTTCCCCATGAATGAATGAGGCCAGCCTCAAATGATGCACATAATGAAACGAATGATGCCAAAGGTGTTAGGATAGGATAATCAAGAGGTGAGTTAGACTTAAGTAATGACACTAGGTTATTCTTGATCATTGCACAGCGAACCCGATGAAAGTCTTAAACTACATCCTAGGTATAGCTGGTGTTTACACTAGCCCATGAATAAAATGAAATGAAGTACCTATGAATGAATGAAGCAGACTCTGTGTTTGCTAAATAAGGATCCCTAGTTGAGGTCCCATATGTTGAACCCTTATTTATAGAAAGTCTTGATGTCAATTCCATGATTCCTAGGTCTCATGGCATATGAACGAATGCCATGCAAAATGTTATATGATATATGCAATATGTTTTGTGCTATGTGCAAGATGTGATGTGTTGTGTGCAATATGATAAGTATGATGATGCATGTTGATCTCATGGCATGACTACCCTAATCCAAATTTTGAAAGTTCACTCACTTTCCTAATCCAAATTTGGAATGCTTACCAACTTTCCTAATCCCAATTTGGCAAGTCCACTGACTTGACTTTCCATAATCATGTTGTTAGGAAAGATCTATTATTACTCATTCATGTCCTTGGTGTGTGATTGAATATACCCATACTTAGTACAAGTTTGTACTGACCCTATACAACTCTACAATTTTAGGTACAGGCACACGTGGACGCTAGAGCTACAGGTTGACGCTGAAACTATCCGGACGTGGATCATTCATCCAGACTTGGCAGACCCTCATGATTTAGAGAATGCTTGCCCATTATATTCTAGCTTAGTTATAGGATTGAGATAGTGGAGTATGTTCTAGTAGTGTTTCTTTCTGTTTCTACTTCAGACTTTGTATTGGTGCCATTTTTGCAATTATACATTTAATGCAGTATCGAATTAGTTCTTTCAGTTGATAATCTCAATGCTAGATGGTTGATTGTTAACATTATGAATATACGTAGAATGACCTTTATGCATGATAAGAAACAAAATATTTTAAATTTTCCGCTAAAATTAACCTAGATGAAGTAAGAATGACGTAAGTAGGCTTGTCTGCGACCTCAGAGAGGTCAACGACGCCGGTCTCATCTGGGGTCTAGACTCCAGCCGTGACATGCGATGTGAATTATGTGGCCTTGTCGGTGTTACTTTATATATTATGATAATCATGGCCTTGTCGGAAACTACTTGATAGACTATGATGATTTTTTAAAGTTGATTTATGTGAAGTATGATCATATTCATCTACTTGTGATTAAAGTGAAAATATGTGTTCTTCTCTTGATGTGGTTAGGTGATCATGTTAGACTATGACTATGTCATTATGTGTAGTCATAGAGTTGATGCATGATTATTCCTACTTGACTAAATGAGTCTATGATGGTTATATGGATGATGTTATAGTAGTGTATACGATGACTTAGATGATAATGGTTATTCCTATGTTCTTCTGTAATTATATGCAATATGTGCTAAAGTGAAGTATTGGTGCCTTGTGTGGTAGACTTGTGTCCCTTACTTGATACATACATGAATGTGAATATGAGATGTCTTGACCTTAGGATACCAAATCCTCTTAAATATTGCATATATGAATGACATGAGACATTGAATGATTCTAAGAAGGTCCTTTATGTGAAAACTTTCACCTAGTGGTAAGGTTATGAACCTTAAAATCGAAAGCCATAATGGTATCCCATTTGTATGAATGATGGAACTAAGGTTGGTTGGCATGAATGACATCATATCATCTCTAGGAAAGTCATTAAGCTATCCTCTTCGCCATTGTAAGGCAGCATCAAGGACCTATTTGGTAGGGTGAATGTGATTGGATTATGAACTATATATGGAACCCCTTCGTATGATCGTTTTATGTAAATTACTCTTTGAGAATAAAGGCTAGCACCGTGCGAGTATGGTGTGGGAAATAGCTCTTGTGAATAACAAGACTAGAGTACAAAGGAATCCTTCATATTCCTTAACCATGTGCCTACATGGGATGTGTACAAGTTCTACCATTGGGGAGTTGAACACCGTCCATCAGAGTAGGTTACAACTCTTGATTCCATGCTTTTCCACCATGGCTATGTCGGTTATTTCCTATTCTCATCATATGGAATACCTAATAGTATTGGAGAAGTATATGAAGTTTAGATTGAGGTATGTGACATTTTGTAGACATTGCATAATAGGCTTTAAAGATGTTAGTGAGAGTTCCTAGGTCTTCTCCAAAACCATTACTTGAATGTCCTTTATGTGATTAATGAGTCTTAAATGAACTAATGAATGTAATGACTTAAGTTAACAAAGCGTGTTAAACGAATAAGTACTTATTTAGAGTAGTTAAGGGTTGTCTAGTTAAGGTGTGAAGGCGGCATAAGGATGGACATTTCATATCTTACCTAGATAAGTCTTAAGAATGACACTAGTTAGGAAAATTGGTTGATAAGTGGACATGATTCAAACAAAGGTAGTCTAAGAATTAATTAGTATATATTGAAAAGGTCAAGCATGGACATTTTCTTCTTGATTTACTTGAGTAGGTATCTAGATAACCTTTTGAAAGAAAATGGCAAATTCTATGAATACTATTGTCCTAAGTGAGAATAGCCTTATCCTAGGTAATCTAAAGGATTTCTTAAGTGTGTGTGAAAGGGATTCTATGGGCGGTCGCTTTGTAACTCACTCAAGTGAACATTAGAATCACCTTTGGTAGGAGGATCTCATCTTTATGTGTTGGGTGTATTGGAAGTGTGTATATCTGATTATGGGCGGTCTTAAGGATCATTTAGGTGGTCCTAGAGAGGTTGTACGGGAGGTCTCTCTTTGTATTAGTTAAGTTTGTCTTAGGATAGCTCTTGGTGGGGGAATTACATGCTAGAAAGTGTCCAATATGAAGTTGAGGAACTTCATTGTAACAGTGAAGGAGTTCATTGTACCTGTGAACTTGGTTACTGTAAAGTTGTTCTTAAAATGTGATACATTGATTAAGTGTTATCTTATGTGTTTCTAAGGTGATAAATGTTGTTCTTATGCTTATAGTATGATAATTAAATAAAAATGTGCATATTTCCATTCAATATCTGTTATCATGATTTTTATGCATTATCCCATACTTAGTAAATGTGGTTGTACTAATTCCATGCTTTTATCTATCTCTGAAGTGATTCATAGGTGAAGGTTCCATTGGGAGATAAGCTTGGATTATATGATCTCCCAAGCAAGTTTGAACTATGTCCTCATTTCAGTCGAGGGCATGAATGTCTTTTATTTGTATTATTGAAGTATTGTAATAGAGTTAGTAGTACTATATTCCTATTGTATGAGCCGTGTACCAAGTACTCTTGTGTCTAAGATTTGATGTAATGAGAAGTAGTATTTCTTATGGATTTTATATGAAAGAGATTTGACAGACTATTCGAATAAAAGTTTTAATTCCGCACTACTTTTCATATGTATATATGCGATAAACAATACGAAAAGGCTTGTTCAAGACCTCCGAAGTACGCCGTGTCATGATTCGAGATTGACACTATCTTCTAGGGTGTGGTCTTGGGTCATGACCAATATGGTATTATAACATAGGTTATTAAAGTGGTCTTAGGAAACAAAGTCTCATCAAGTCACATCTAATAGAGACTTGACCATAGGTGTGAGTCGCGACATATCTATGGGTGAGAGGCAACATGACGATATAGTTTCCCTTCTTTTCTACTCCTATGTCGTGCCGTAGAGTAAAAGTTATGAGTACTCTTTTCTTATGGTTTTACATGTGTTATAGGAGATGAATACGAGGAGGACACCTGCTAGGAGAGTTGAGGAGAATGATGTGAATGAGGAGATTCCTCCTCAAGTTGAGCAACTTCCTTAATGTGCTCAATGTGATAAAGCCCCTATTGTGGGGGAGATAATGATGTTCCAGTGGTTCCCACAGAAATGACAAATGGGAAGATTTACTTTAGCCTGAGTTTTGACTACCCATGTGCAGATGGGTATTGCGCCTAGAGTGAATATTGTAGAGAATACTATGACATATAGATTGAGAGATTTTTTGAGGATAAATCTTCCTATCTTTCTTAGCTCTAAGGTGGGAGATGATCCCAAGAGTTTCTAGATGGTGTGTACACGGTGTTGAGTGCCATGGGGGTGACTTCTAGGGAGAAGGAGAAGTTAGCTTTGTATCAATTGAGGGAGGTTTCTCAAGTGGGGTACACTCAATCGAAAGATAATACGCCAGTTTAGTCGGGTCCTATTGAGTGGGAAAAATTTAAAGAAGCTTTTCTAGGAAAGTACTTCCCCGTGAGAGGAGGGAGGTGAAGGTAGAGGAGTTCATCAATCTCAAGCAAGGCAATATGAGTGTTGAAGAATAATCTTTGAAGTTCTATATGTTTTCTAGATATTCTCCATCCCTTGTGTCTAACCCTAGGAATGAGAGGAGTAGGTTTGTGACCGAGGTCGCCGATTAGTGAGAAAGAAATGTCGTACGGCCATGCTACATGATGAGATGACCCTATCTAGACTCAGTGTTTATGCTCAATCAATTGATGAGTCTAAACTTGGTAAAATTGCTAGAAAGTTGAAGATAAGTGGTTCAAGTGATCAAAGTCAACCTAGGTTCAATAAGAAGTTTGCAACTCAAGAAGAACCTAGGGGTGCTAAGGTGAAATTTGAGAAAGCAGGTGGTTCTCAAAATGGAAAGCCTACATGTGCGACTTACGAGAAGAGTCACTATGGGGAATTACTATTGGGTACCACGAGTTTTTTTGGATTTGGTAAATATGGACACAAAGTGAGGGATTGTTCTACTAGATATGGTAAGCAAGTTGCTCCTAATGTTCCAAAAGATGACGCTCCAAAGAAGAGGCGTTTCTAAGCACTCCAGACTAGAGGAGATAAGCCGGATGAGGGTTATGATGATGATGGCAAGTTCTTATATTTCTCTCTTTAAGTGATATGAATTCCTTCTAAGTGGGGGAGTATGGTTAGTATATGGGTTAGATGGTCATAGAAGCTTGTTGCATGTGCATAGTATTTAGGAGTCTTGTTGGAATTGAATTTCATTGATTTCTTGCATTGTGCATTTCATGAAGTTATGATTATGTTGTAAAATGTGTTTATATGGCTTTATATTGCATATTAGCATGTCTCCTCATGAATTGCCTAAATGTAGCATTTTTGATATTTGGAAGCATGTTCACTATGATGCCTGCAAGTTTACTGTAATGATTTTGCAAAATTGTCTAATTCATTGTTTGGTTAAAAATTGTTGAAATGTATTTATAAATTATGTATATGATCATGATAATGAATATAAAATGAGTTTTTTCTATTTGGAACGAAGGATGTAAGTTTTATGGCATGATGAGTTCTAGAATTTCTTCTAGTTTCTTGTTGTGTTGTGAATCTCTTGATTATGTGAAATTGATGTTTATTCTAGAAGTTTTATATTGTATAAGGTGTTATGTGGTATTATTATGAGATTTTATCTGAATTTTTACTCTTAGAAGTGTTCGGAGAGTGACAAGTTTCATTCGAGGAAGAATTTTGTTCAAGTGGGGGAAAATGTGACACCTCGAAAATGACTTTGGTGACGCTAGAGCCTAACATGTTTTTCATGAGGTTCTAAGGTCCTAAAATGGTTTATAATTTGGTATTGAGTCAGTGTCTAAAGATTTAGGTGCATTTGAAGTCAAACGTCAAGGGACGACCAAGACGTTCGACAACTAGTCACCTATGTGCCTCATGTGTTGTTATGTAACTATATGTGTGTTTCATGGGTTAATGAGGTCTTTATATGAGTTACTATAGTGTTTACATTTTGTCAAGTTTTATGAAGTTTGGAGGTCAAACGTCCAAGAATGTCCATGACGTTGAAAGGTTTGCCTTAAAACGACCTTGTGTATCTTGAAAAGTTTTGTCGAGTTTTACGTGTTCGTTTTGGATGAAATTTATATCGGAGGTACTAAAATCGTATAATATCATATTAGTGTTGGAAGCTTCCGGGAAAAGGTCCCTAAGGACCATCCAAGGGTCCTTGAGGAAGGACCCTTCCTAGAGCCAAAGGCTGTCTAGGCCAGTCCCAAAGATGGAGGTAAACGACAGCTCGTTGTCCAGTCCACGCCCTGTCGATTGGATTCGTGGTCCAAGATTTAGCCTAGGGGGCACAAAATCCCAGTGGAAAGTCTCTGAACCCATCGACGCACAGCTCGGACAGTCCCGTTTGTGGACCAATGACCTGTCCATGGACAGCGTGGGTTGGACTGGTTTTCTGCGCAGTTCACTGTAAAGTGAAGGGGTGAATTGATAAATTCATCCCACTTCCAAATAAGAGTTTACTATGTTACTTAGGGATATTTTTGGTATTTTAAGTGGATGTATAAGTCCCACATACCTAGATGAATTCATTATTACAAATCAAAACCACAATCTCTAAGAAATTCTCTAGAACTCCATTGAAGCCAAAACTCATGAAAGAGATTGGATTGGAGATTTTAGTGGTTATTTTTCATAAAACTGGTAGATTAACATCATTTAGGTATAATTTTTGATCCTTGAAACTCTATTCATCAAGGAGCCCAAAACTCAAAGAGTTCTCTAAAGTTTTCTAAAGATAAACTTGTCCAATTTTATGATCTATCCATGGGTTCTTGCATAATGGTTTTGAATCATTATATATTGATTATATTGATGTTAATTAGATTATTTTGATTCAGTTAACCTATGAACCCATGTAATTGATAAACCGTAGATTTTGACTACTTTTTGGGTGACTTGGTATTGACTTAATGTTTATGAATTCTAGTTTTGTTTTCTATGGGCTATTGAATGATGTAAGAATCATATTCAATTTATGTGTATAGGAAGTTCAAGTTCTATACTAATGGCAATGTATTGGACAACCCTGGCAGCGTGAGGCAAAACGCTGTATCATCACTATAGCTCTTAAGTGATGGTTGTCGGTTATACAAACTCCCACAAAAGTTATTGGATTTATATTTACATCAATTCATTTGTATTTTACCATACATCTCAAAATTAATTGTATCCTTGCATACGCACAGATTTTATATCATGTTTTAAAATAGTTTTTCTTTATATTATACTTGTTTAAAACTGCTTTATAATCAAATAAGTTTAGTAAGTATTCATGAGTTGAAAAGAGCAAAGGTAAGTGTTTCTTTCAGAATCTCTTTCAAGACTATGTTGTACTGTTTAGCATTCCAACTTGCATAACATACATTCAATGTATTGATACCAGTTAGCCTGCATCGTATTATTATGAACACACAAGTAACAAGGATCGGCATCCAACGTACCGTTGATCCAGTTTAACACTACATAGTCAGTTGGTGAGCCTCCTTGTATTCCGGAGGATATCTTTTATTGCTTTCTAGTTAGTTCACCACGATGTTGTGGGCTTTCTCCAAAGATCCATTTTAGTCATTTTATAAGCTTCATAGAAACTTAGTAGTTCAATAGTCTTTGCATTATCTCTTATTGTTAAGACTTGGGTTACCAATTATGGCCAAGTTGAATGTTTCAGTTTTAAAGACATTCCTAGTATTTACATTCTTTTTCAGTTCAGTTATGTTTACGAGTTTGTCTTCTATTGAGTTAACTAATCGATGACAAGGGTCTGCTCAAGGACAACAATGGTCATCGATAGTCGGCCACGTCCATGGTATAGGCTCATGGTGTGACAGAAAAGTGGCACTCCCTCCCGCTTGTTCTAGGTAGTAATAGGGTCAGGGAGAAAAAGCACCTTCTTGGTACCCCGATATGTTTATCTTTCATTTTGAAATGATTTGTTCACCCACATTTAGCTGTATACCCTAAATTGCACACAACACTAACAAATCTCGAGGAAAAGTCACAAAGGTGCGGTTTATCAACGGGCAAATCCTCATAGTCACCAAGTGCAGCCACCTATAAGCATCAAGTGACAAATATGTACTATTAGTACCTCTACACTAGCAGAGTGAACCTGATCCCGGTGCGTAGGCCTAACAAGAGTATCTCTATCCACTCCAGATCCATGTCCCATAGCCTGGCCTTGTATTCATAGTCTGAGAGCTTCGGTACCTCTAGGGCTTCATTAATATTTGTGGGATCCAAAGAGATGTTAAACCCCCCCCCCCCTGAATGTGGATTATGGGACTAGGGTCATCCCAGAGAACAGTGGGGAGGATGGCATAAAATTCCTCACCAAATGGCGTGTGCATCTAGGGAAGCCTCAATTAGTGGGACCCACTCGAACGCATAGACCTCAGAATCCTTCTCCTCTAACCTGTGGTGTAAAAAACCCTCTCGCAATAGAATCTTATGTTATGGTGATCATAATGCCTTTCCCAACTTGCGGCATCAGTAAACCGGATGAAAGGAAAGTGTTTGTGATTTTTTCATGCCATTAAGAAAGACTACAATAAGTGGAATTCAAGAACATGATAATATATTTGGAAGAGGCTAAAATAAAAAAAATTGTTAAAGGTGCAGGCCACTGGTCTAGCGCATCCTCCCACAGCGGTAAAAATCATATACTGGCGGGATTTGGAAGGCTGCCATAATGGGATGAAGGCCACTAGAGTAGCCTTAATCTAGGATGAACACCAGACATGAAAATGGCACCTTTTCATCCCAAAACCCCTATTTTGACAGAATTTGAGCAGATAAGAGCATTATAACTATCTTAGATACTAAATATGCAATCATTTTAGAAAATAAACCCCCCAAGCTACGCTAAAATCCAAATTCTACTCCAAGAAACCCTTCAACTTTCTCTACCCATTTTTGAATTGATTTGACTGTGTTTGTATGAAATCCTTACACCTAGGACGTTGTGGAAACATTGGGTAGGCCACGGAAGTTCCCATGCTACGTTTAATATATCAATACAAACTCCTACTTAAAATTCAAAATAAATACCCCAAAACAATTTCTAACCAACCCAATAACAACATGCAATTGTTGTTAAATCAAATAATAAAGTAAAGAGCGTGGGAAATGAGAAGTTACCTTGAGATAGACGACTGACGAAGTGAGCTGAGAGTATTTTGGGGAAATTAATTAAAGGAATCGGAATAAATAGAGAGAATTTCATTTTCCTCCCCTATACAGTTCCTTGTCTCCCGCTTTAGCAAGAGATCTCTTGTCACAGCGGCCCTGCTTTAGCGGGACGACCGTCGTCCTGGTGGGATCGCGCTGTGTAATTTGGGTTTCCAATTTCTGGTTTCAAACATTGCGTCCTACCCCTAATCGGTCCCTTAAGAATATAGGACTTGTTGTGAATCACGCTTGTAAATTTGAAACTGTCCCCATCCGGGACCTGTTGATAGACCCAATTGTGAAACATAAGTTAATACGCGGTATGGTATATATGATTTGTGCATTAGTCTTTCGGGGACGAACAAAGGGTAAGTTTGTATCTATTGTAACGACTCAAACCATAGTTATTTAGGAGACACAATATCCGAGAAAAGTTTTGTCCATTGTCCCGTCAGAGAGGGACAAATGCCTCTAGGACAACAATGCCATGGCTGGGTAAGTTTGCGCAAGTGCAGGATAGGTGAAGCAGAACGTAAATAACATGAAATTATATTTTCTCATTCTTCCTAAGTTACCTAAATAAGTTGTAAAACACCCTAGAGACATAAAAAAACTACTCTAATCTCTATAAGGAAGGACAAGAAGATTTCTAGCATGCGGATGGGGAAATCTTGCCAATTCATAGCCAACTCACTGTTGCAAGCCCGGAAAATGGAAATAAAGTCAAAAACATGCACAACTATTTGGCACCCAGGTAGGCTAGGTTTTATGAGTTGAGTAATTTAAATCTATGCTCACATTGTGATATTTGTAAATCGATGGTAGGATTTATGCGTAGACCTTTGTGCATGGAATGATATATTTTTCAAACCCTATTAGGAAGCTTTAAAAGATAAATTAGGGCTGAGAATGATCAAAATAGGGTTGCGTGGTGTGCGTGAGAATGATCAGATTATGATTGTGTGATATATGTGTTTTCTTGCTTCATTATGATACTTGTACGTATATGAATGTTGTAGTATTGATATCAGTTATTGTAAATGACATAGAAGAATAACTATATGCCATGAATGACTTCTTGATTTTATGATTTGAGAGTATACTTGTTTGTAATTGTGGTGTGTTGATGGATCGGATTCCCACATTCCGGCATAAATAACTGGCATCAGATTGTCATGTTTCGGCATAACTAACTAGGATTGAATTGCCACGTTATGAAATAACTCTATGGGATCGAATTGCCACGTTTCAAAATAAATATGGGATCGGGTACCATGTTCCGATATAAAAATAGTTCGGGTTCCATGAAAGGATCAACTACTTGATAAAGTTATGTATCTTGAGAAATGTCAAGCTAATCGTTGTTCGTAAATGTAGATAATATTGGAGATATATGTATATATATGCATGTGATTATATTATTGTGTTGACTTCTATATGTTGTACTTAGTGGATATATAATATGACGGGTCATATGTGATTGTTCTTCGTGTTGAGCCAACTTGTTGGGTTTAGTGGTTAGAAAGTTGAGGTAGTGCTCTAAGTGACCTTGGTAGAGTAATGTAGAGGGGTATTAAGGGTACTCCATGAGCGATTAGTTGGAATGTTTGGGGTTTTAATTGGGGATTGTTAATGTGTTAGAATAGTTTTGTTATGATCAAGAACGTTGTTAGTAGGTTGACTAAGAAGGTGTAATTCATGATCATACTAGTTGATTTCATATGACTATGTGGTGGTGTTTGGGTTGATCGATGATGCCTATAAGTATGTATATTTGTACTTATACTACTCTTGATATGTCTTTTTTTTGACATAGTCTTGATGCTGGTTTGTGATGTTTCCTTAGGTGAAGATGAAAAAAATTCTCCAACAGCTTCAATTCATTCTTCCGCATGGTGATATCTCTATCTTTTATTTATCTTATCAAGTTGTACCTTATTTTCTCTTGTACCTATTTAGAATAGTTCCCTCGCGTGTTAAAATATTTTACTAGTCATAACACGAGATTATTTTAATGGTTATGATTAAGAATTCTGGTATGACTTTTTTTCCCATTTGTTTAATTTCATCCGCATGATTTAATAATGGATTTAAGTGGGTACTCGTAATTAGGTGGTAGTATGTAGGTACCTGCACGACCCGATTGGTTGGGTCGGGATAGATCTTTAATTTTTGTTTGTACAACTTCAACTCAAAATATTATCATAACTATATTACACATGAAATTTGGATTTCGGAAGACTGTATTTTAATTTTAGAACACATAATGACTACATATTACTTATTTGTATATCATATGATTATAAAATCATTGCTCTTGATAAGAGTGTGCACGCGCGCCCACACACCTACACAAACTAAACACACACACACAGATATATGTATACATACATGTATATATGCATATATATGCCCACACACCTACACAAACAACAGACACACACACACACACACACACACACACACACACACACACACACACACACACACACACACATATATATATATATATATATACATATTACCAAGTTGAAACTAAGTGATAGTGTTATAGTAATAAAATATGCAAAGAAGAAATTTGAGAAAAATATTTATTTGAATCTCTAATTAAAGACACTATGTAACCATGTATATAGATGATAAAAACAAATTAACTAGTGTAAAATTTCCAAATAAAATTAATTAATTTGTAAAATGAAATCATGTAAACTAGGAGAAAATATTGTTATGTTTTGTAATTTTTAACCTTTTATTATAATAAACAAATAGTAAACTGCAATTGAATAAATACTTTACTCTTGAAAATAAATAAATAAATATAAAAATACTATAACATCAAAATATAAGAAAAGTTCTATTCACATAAATTTTAAAGAAGAATTTTCTAACCATGGGAAAGTGTAATCACATTTACGAGTATGCCTACAAAAGAGAATCCGAACCCTGCCTATGTGGCGCCACCACAAACAAGGATTGTAAAACTAGCCTTCCCCTTTCATGAAAAATTGTTTCTTTTATTAAAAGTTGTGACTTAAATAAAATTTTTTTACTTTTATGAAGGTTGTAACATTTATGAAAGTTTGTGACCTTTCTGATAAGACACAATAAATATTTGTTGACACTACACTTTGTTGGCTATAAATAGAGGAGTTTCCTCTCATTTTAAAACAACGAAAATTCTGAACTTTTTCTTCTTCTGCATAATTTAATATTGATGTTCTTTGCTTGTGCTGAATGACTCACAAGTACCATTAATTTTCTATCATTACATTGTGAATAAAACTGTTTAATCATGAGAGAATCTATTTGTCTAGACCTCGAAAACTAGAGGAGAGTGATTTCATTAAGGGACACTCTGCATTTAGTGGGTTCGATTTCTTACTTTTGTTTTATTCTAATGGTATGTCTTTTTATAGTCATCAATATATGATTGTGATGTTAACTGTTAATTTTAAGTGCATGTTTTAAATTTGTTGTTTATGTTACTTCAAAGTCATTATTATAAGCTTTTTTAGTACAAACTCTATGTAAATCAACCTAATGTAGATTCACACATAATTTTTTAAAAAATTTCATATAGTATTCTCCAAAGAAATATTTTCTTCTCAAAAAAATCAAGCCTATGAATTCATATGATTTTTTTGTTGCTATAATAATGTTAATATTAATAGGATTAATAAAAATATAAAGTCAAATGATAGAATAAAAACTTGAAACTAACTAAAATTGTATGGTACACAACAAAGACGATTTTGTAACACCCCAGAAATATTTTTGAACTAAGACTTGAATCATCCTTCGTAGTGAGTGAGTTTTTGCTAACAAATAAAATTATTTTGACGTATTAAGGTTAGTTCACTAGATGTAGCACCTTTATTTGTAAATGATCTAAATTATAAATAACAAAAATCAGAAATTTTGAATGTTAAGCTAAGTATGAGTTTTGGTTCAAGTTCAAACGATCATAAATCCTAGTACCGGATGAATTAGGTGTGCTACACGATATGGTAGGAAAGATATTTAAATTATCTTTCCAATCCATTGCTTTTGGTAAGTTTCGAGTTTTTGTGAGTGAGATATGATCTTTTAAAGTTAGGTTATCCAGTTAAGGAAAGTTAGCCGAAACCGGTAAGGGGTATTTGGGTCTTTTCCTTACCAAATCAGATTTATTTCGTTTCTAGTAATATTTTAGGTGTCTAATCCTATTATGTTCAGTTTTATAATCCAAATATATACCTAGGGTTTTAGTTGGAAGTTGAAGAAGAGAAAAGAAGAGAAAAGAGGAAAAAATAGGAGAGGATCAAGCGTCCGTCGAGTTTCTTTCGTCTTGTTGCGGAATTTAGTCACGGGTTTAATTCATAAGAGGTATGTAAGCTTCAATAGTGTTGGGTTAGTTCACCCACAGGCCAATCATTTTATTTTTGGTGAAATTTCATTCTTGGAGTTGAAAGAATAGAGTTCTTGATAGGACTTCTTGAAGTTCATTCTAAATCTTATTTTATTGGGGTTTTGATGATTTATGGAGATAAAATTAATTTTTGAGTGAAGTAGTGTGTACTTAGTTTGAGTATTTCAATCTAAGAAAAACTTGAGAAAAGAAATCGATTAAAAGTGATTAAGGATGATAAAATGAGAGGAGAAATTCATCGAACTTGACCTGGAAAGAGGCTGGCGCGGTGCGCCCAAGTGGCTGGGGGGACGCCCCAGCAAAGATCCCATATGCAGCCTCTAATGATAGGGGCTGGCACCCCGCTCCCAAAATGTGCCAGGGTCACTTGCCCCCAACCCTTTTCCGCCAGTTGTCCAGTTCAAGCCCATTATAAGTGTATCTTCACTCCCTTTGATTCTAATCACTCTGAACTACTTCCAAATACTAAGAAATCATTCATAATGTGATCCTAACCTTGAATTCATAATTTTAAATCATGGTAGATTTGAGATTTAAATTTGGAGAATTCTTTCAAATATTTTACGGATGTCCCTTTAAGTCCTTTTCTGGAGTCTTCTACAACTTCTAGTAACTTGTTTTAAGACTCGATCAATTGAGTATGAGAATGAATATAATGTATTCATGAGTCTATATTTTAATCATGAGCTGCTTCATGTCATGAGCCAAATCTCTTGAATTCATAATTAACATTCAAGAGAGATTTAAGAATAGAGATCAAGAAAGCTTTTGAGTTCTATTGTGAATCATTTGAGGTAAAATATTAATTTGAACTATGTTTTGAGTAAGTGAGTATGAGAATGAGAAGATTCGTATACATGAGTTCTTTATTGATACTTTTACACTTGAGTCTAGTTTTTCATGCCCATAACGTCCACATGAAGTCCATAAATTGAGTATAATTGAGAGGAGAAGTATCTCCAAGTATTAGTCTATAGTATTGAGTACCTTGTTTCATTTTAGATTATAATTGTAATCATGAGACTATTATATGTTACCCATGAAGTCTTTGCGTTCAAATTTTCATGACCATAATTTCACATGAACCCTATTAATCGAACAATCTTCAGAGGAGAAATATCTTTGAGTCCTGTAGTTGAGTAGTTTATGCTCATAATTCCGCATGAACCCTCCTAGTTGAGCACTTTAAATGAGTAGTATCATTGAAGTTCTTGAGTTCTAAGTATTGAATTCTATCTTAGATGATTGAAAACTTTGTATTGAGCCATTCACGTCCATAATTCGGCATGAATAATATTTAAGAAGTCTTTTTCAAGTGTTTTAATTTTGTCTTAAGACTTAAGATTTGAAGTCGAGTAAAGAGTAAGAGTAAAATTCATTTTCTATAAAATTATATATGAATACTAAGTATTGACAGGAGTAATGTTTTCACATTTAAGATGAGGGGAAACTAAGATTTCCAAAGTTTTGAAAAAGAAAGGAAATAGAGATTTACAAAAGAGCCTTTGAGCTAATTTTTGAGTAAAGAGGAAATATGATTTCCAAGAGTGTTTTTAAGCTATGTTTTGAATGATTATCTCAAAGGAATGAAAGAAGTTGTTTTAAAAATATATGAGCTAAGCATATTTTTGGGAGTCGTATTAAGCATCGATATGCGGATGCAAGTTCATATTAACTCAAGTCTCCATAAACCATGTAGCCATCATGGGTAGAAAAAGGTTCATACTTAGTTCTTTTTGGAATAAACTAGTGAATTCACTTAATAGTTCATGTTCTATATCGATTGCAAGGTATAAGAAGATCCTAGTAGCGTGAGGTAAAATGTTTTATCATCACTTAGGCTCAGAGTGGTGGTTGTCGGATAGAGAATCTCCAACATAAATTATATTACTTTATTATATAAGTAGAGTTCTGTTTGTTACTATAGTTTCTTTAACTAAGTTTCTTTTAATGTTTTATGAGCATTTCTATATATTGCATGCGTATTCTTGCTTTAGATTGAGTTGAATATCAAGGATGACTACCGAAAGTCTAACATCATATCTTTAAGTTGAGCATCTAATCTTTTGGTTGATCAGTATCTATGAGTTGAGTATCTTATTCTTGAGTACTTCTTAGTTGAGTAAGTTTTAGTAATATTGAGTATCCTTGAGTATTTCTTGAGTTGAGTAAGTCTGAAAAGAGGTAAGTATGTTTCTATTTTTATCAAGTTCAAGCTTATGTATTCTTTTGAATTCGCCTTATATGCTCGTACATTCCACGTACTGAGCCATTTAGCCTGCATCTTCTCATGATTCATACACATGTATTCAGGATCATCAACATCGTCTTTGTTGATACATCTGATAGTTCGAGTTGACTATGGTTATCCTACTTGCTTCCATAGGAATTCCTTTATCTTTCAGTTGTATCAGTTATTAGGATGTCGTGGGTCTTGCCAGACTTCCATCTATATTAATGAGAGTCTTCATATATAGTTAGTATCGTTGAGAAGTTTGTATCATTTATTTTATTATATATTTTAAAGGCTTAAGTTGCCTATTTTATGGAGAGTTGAATGTATATATTTTATTCAGAGTTTTGCATTTGAGTTAAAGTTTTGTATTTCAGTTTCATTAATTTTATTTAATTTTTATGCCTTTGCGTGCTTAAGGTAGTATTCTGCTTGAAGTCAGCCAGGATAAGGGTTCGCTTGGGGACCAACAATGGTTCTTGAGTGCTGGCCACTTCCAGGGTGTAAACTCGGGTCGTGCCAAATTCTTTCGGACCAAAGTACTTTGTTGAAACTTTTCCCCATTTCCCCTTATTTCTCTTTTAACCTTTTCAAATATCCTTAATGTTTTGTTTGTGCAGCTTCAATTCCAAAACATTATCATAAATACATTACACATGAATTTGGGACTTTTGAAGATTGCATTTTAACTTTAAAACACATAATGGCTACATCTTAGTTATTAGTATATCATATAATTATGGAACCTTTGCTATTGATATATATATATATATA
>NC_028640.1:18758615-18784803 GCF_001406875.1 Solanum pennellii
TATATATATATATATAATGTTTTGAAAGTAATTAATAGTGTTATACTAACAAAATATAAAAAGAAGAAAATTGAGAAAAATATTTATCTGATTCTCTAATTAAATATAATATGTAATTATGTATATAGATGATAAAAATAAATTAAACATTGTAAATATTTAAAATAAAATAAATGAATTTGTAAAATGAAATTATGTAAATTTGGAGAAAATAGTGTTATGAGTTGTAAAAATTCCTTTTCTTTTCATAAAAGAAATGGTAAACTACAATTCAATAACCTCTTTTATATAGAAATTAAATTTATATAAAAATACTATAACATAAAAATATATGAAAAGTTCAATTTTAATAAATTTTAAAGAAGCATGTTCTAGCCGCGCAAAAGCACGGTCACATTTACTAGTAAATATATAGAAAAGTGAACCCGAGACCCGCATATGTGCAGCCACAACAAATATGGATTCCCTTTTAATTATTTATTTAAAAAAACTAGCATTTCTGTTTCATAAAAAGTTGTGACTTTAAAAAAAAAATGTGATTTTAATGAAAAGTTGTGACTTTTATGAAAGGTTGTAACATTTATGAATGTTTTTGACTTTTCGGATTAATTGTAATTTGTCAAAAGAGTTGTGACCTTTATGATAGGACACAATAAGTATTTGTTCACACTACACTTTGTTGCCTATAAATAGATAGGTTTCCTCTCGTTTTGAAACAACGAAAATTCTGGAATTCTTCTTCTTCTTCTACTTCTTCTTCTTCTTCTCTTTTATAAAAAAATACTTATGTACTTTACTAATGTTGAATGACTCTGTGGAACCATTGTTTTTGTTTCATTAAACTATAAATAAAATGTTTTTATCTTGAGAGGATCTATTTCATAAGACCTCGGGTACCAGAGGAGAATTATTTTCTCAAGGAGGCACTCTTCATTTAGTGGGATCAATTTCTATAACATCTCGCGCATTGAAATAACTAGTAAGAAGCATAAATTTTGAAATAGTCATTCCTGGAAAGAATAAAAATCTTGAAATTTGGTTTAAGTAAGGAAAAGTGAATTTTGATCAACTTCAAACTAACATAACTTCTAGGACAAGATATGTTAGTTCTACTTCAAGATATGGTTGGACAGCCCATGGATTAATCTTTCCAACGCTGCCAATTTTGGGTGATTCCGAGTCGGGTGAGTGAGTTATGCCCTTTGGAAGTTGGGTTGTTGGAATAAGGAAAGTCAAATCCGATTTTTTATGGGGTAGTTTGATCTTTTCCTTACCCAACATAATTAATTCATTTTTGGTAATACTGTTAGAGGCTAAAAAAATTGGGTTCAGTTTATATTTTTGAAAAGTAGAGTTAGGGTTTTTGGAGAAAGAATGCAAGAGAAAAGAGGAGGAAAAGCAAGGTTCATCATTTCTAAAGGATTTTAGTGCGGATTTGTTAAAGGATTTATTCCACAAGGTATCAGTGTTTCTCATAGCGTTGGGTTCATTCACCCACGCACCAAGCATGTTTAATTCAATGATAATTCATCCTAGGATTCAAAAATTGATGGTTTTGACATATATTCTTTAATTCAAATGTTGTTACTGAATTAGGATGAATTGAGAAGTTTATAAGATCTTACATTGAGCTTTATGGTTTCTTGGAGTTATTTTCTTGAGTGTACATGCTGAGCATCAAAATTTAAAATTAATCAGAGAAAAATAGTCAAGTTAGGAAAATTGGGGATGGGAAACGAAGAAGGAAAAAGTCAAGGAGGGTCCATGAAACAAGTCCACATCGCGGACTTTTTCCCTTAGTGAAAATTTTTTTCTTCGCATAGCGTACTCCATTGCCTCAAAATTTAATTTCCCGAATAACTATTCACGTACATATCCGCATCGCGGACTTGTTCCTATATGGTTATTTCGTAACTTTTCTCAAGTTAAGCTATATTAAATCATGCCTAATCATCTAGATGCCTTTATTATCACATATCATAATCCTTGAATCCATAATTTAAATTCAAGGAAAGTTAAGAGTAAATTCTAGTTAAGCTATGAATCAATCCGAGTAAAGTTAAGAGTCATGTCAAGTGAAGTCCATCAACGTTTTCGACGGTCTTTTACAAAAGCTTTGACTTTGTTTTTGAAACTCCAGTTTGAAGTTAAGGAAAGGGTAAAAAGTGGAATTCATTTCTTAAAAGTTTATAATGAAACTAAGTATTACCTAAGAAGTTTGTATGTGTTTTTTCATTTAAATAAGAAAGGAATATGAGATTGCCAAAAGATCAAATGAGCTAGTTTTACACTAATGAGGAAACTATGATTTTCTGGAGAGCTTTTAAGCTAAGTTTAAGAAATTATCTCAAACCAGAGAAGATGTTGTTTTCAACACATATGAGCTAAGTCTATCTTGGGAGTAGAATAGAGCACCGATATGGGGACGCGAGTACATTATTAACTCAAGCCCCCATAAACCATGTAGCCATCATGGGAAGATAAATGATCAGAATTTTTAGATGAATCCTTAATGATTTTTAGCATAGACTAGTGGATCTATTTAGTAGTTTAGGTTGTATAATGATGGCAAGGTATATGGTGGTCCTTGGCCACATCAGAGCGTTGTACCATCAATTAGTCTTATAGTGATGGTTGTAGGGTAGAGAATCTCCCATAGAAGTTATTATATTTCTACATACATCAGTTTATTATATTTTTACATACATCAGTTTTTTGTATTTTTATATATTTTCAGAGTTATGTTGTATCCCTTTAGATACACAGAGTTGACATCATGCCTTTAAACAAGCTTTTGTTTATATTGCAGTAGTTTTAAACTTCTTTATAATTAAATAAGTTAGTTAAGTATCTTTTTTAAGAATATGTTTGTTAGTATTGCAACTCTCATACTCGTACATTCAATGTACTGGTGCCAGTTGGCCTACATCATATTATGATGCAAACACTGGTAACCTGGATCTACATCCAGCACCTCGTTGATCCAACTTTAGGACTCACAGTTTGTTGGTGATCCTCTTTGCCTTCCATAGGACCCTTTTGTTTGCTTTCTAGTCTACTTTATGAGGATGTTAAAAGGATTTTCCCAATATCCATCTCAGTTTTTTAGAGGCTTCATAGAAGTTAGTAGTCTAGTAGTCTTTACATTATCAATCTTATGTTAAAGACTTGAGTTGCCATTTTGGCCATGTTAAATGTTTGATTATTTTAACATTCCAAGTTTTATTATTAAGTTATTTAATTAAGTGCATTTGATCATTGTAATAAAGCCTATAGTCTTTCACTGAGTTAAGTAAGCAAGGTCAAGGGTTCGCTTGGGGATCAACAATGATCTTCGAGTGCCAGCCACGTCCGGGGTGTAGGTTTGGGGTCTGACAAACTTGGTACAAGAGCACAAAGTTTAAGAGTCCTAGAAAGTATATGAAGTCGTGTCTGTAAAGTGTTAGTTATCGGTGTGAAACGCAACATATCTTTAATTACGAGGCTGCAACATTTGGAAATTTCTACACTTCTTTCATATTCCTTTCATGCGTTTGAGTTTGATCTCTAAATTTTTTTTTTCTAATTCGTGTTTGCGCGTTTTTTCAGATTACCATGCCTCCACGAAGAGCAGTCAGAGATCATCTAGCGAGGAGAAATGTTGAACCACAAGAGAAAGGGGTACCTAATCCACCGAAAGTCCAAACTCAAGGTGAAGTTGCCAATGTTGAGTTTCGTGAGGCTATAAGGATGATGAATGAAGTTGTGGCTAATCAATCTGGTCAGCATAGAGGAGCTCGATAAAAAGAGGCTGACACTTTAAGGATTTGTGAGTTCATGAGGATAAATCCCCCAAGTTTCACTGGTTCGAACAGTGTATAGGACACAAAGAACTTCCTTGAGGAACTGAAAAAGGTGTTTCATGTGATGAATATTGATGATACTGCGAGAGTCGAGCTAGTTGCATATTAGATAAAAGGTGTTGCTAGAACGTGGTTTGATCAAATTAATGAGGGCAGAGCTGATGCTGCACCACCTACGAGTAGGGCCTGTTTTGAGAAAGCTTTCTTGAGGCGTTTCTTTCTCGAGAAATGAAAGAGGCCAAGGTACGTGAGTTCCTAACACTTAAGTAGGATTCTTTAAGTGTGCATGAGTATGGGTTGAAGTTCACCCAACTATCTCGTTTTGCTTCGGAGATAGTTAAGTACATGAGGAGTATAATGAGATTATTTGTTGATAGGTTAAGTCGTGTATTAAGCAAAGAGGTCCGAGAAACAATGCTTATTGTAGACATAGAAAATTCGAGGTTGATGGTTTATGTGTAGCGAGTGGAGGAAGAGAAGTTGAGAGATAGAGAGGAGTTCAAAAACAAGAGAGCTAAGACAGCAAATGAGTTCGGGCAGCAAATGAATTCCAACCGGTCATCATTCAAACAAAAATAGAAGGGACCTACCCATCATCTGCTAGTGCAGCTGCACCCGGAAACAAAAGTGATCATCATGGCCAGATTTCGCAGAGTCCCAAAGTAGTGTGGCACAAGTAGGTAGTTGGGATCTTATGTGCTCTAGTTGTACAAGACATCACTGAGGTAAGTGTCGCGATGGGCAGATAGGTTACTACAAGTCCACTCAAGAGGGTCACTTTATGAAATAGGGTCCTAAGAATAAGTAAGGTGGTGAAAATCTAGGGAATAGAGCCCAATCTTCATTAGTTGCTCCACTAGACAAGGCTGCTCCTTGAGGAGATACTTCAGGTACTGGCGGAGGAGAAAATCACCACTATGCAATCACGAGTCACCAACAGAAAGAGAACTCTCTAGATATTGTCACCGGCATGATCAATGTGTTTGCTTTTGAATTTTAGTCTTTGCTAGACCCACGAGTAAGTTTATCTTTTGTAACCCCGAATGTTGCAAATGAGTTTGATGTTATTTCTGAGAAACATTATTAACCTTTCTGTATTTCTACACCTTTGGGAGTCTATTCTACCTGAGTGAGTTTATAGTGATTGTGTCATTTCCATATATTACAAAGACACCATGTCTAATCTAGTTGAGTTAGACATTATAAATTTCAATGTTATTCTAGGTATGGACTCGCTTGATGCTTAATATACATCAATAGATTGTAGAATTCAAGTTGTCAAGTGTTAGATTCCTAATGAGTCAGACACAGAGTTAACTAGTAGTTTAGTAGTGCCTAATGTCATTTCATTTCGTACCTTAAGGCGAGAAAGTTAGTGTCAAAGGGTACCTCATAGTCAGTTCCTATAGTAAAAGAGTTTCCAAATCTTTTTCGTGATTATGTACCTGATGTCCTTCCTGAGAGAGAAATAGACTTTGACATAAACATCATTCAAGATACTCATCCTATCTCAATTTTTCCATACAGAATGTCACCAACAGAGATGAAAGAGCTGACAAAAAAGTTAAAAGATCTTCTAGACAAGTGCTTCATTCGACCAAGCATCTCCCCTTGGGGCGCTCTGATATACCGTGGTTTCACGATATTTTTGATGCTTTTTCCATAAGCTTAGTGTGTGTCCAAAAGCCTTTTTGTATTGATTTTTATGTATGTTTCTCTTTATTTGCAGGAAATATTTCTGAAGGTGAACGCGGAAGTTTTTGAGCAAGAAATGCAGAAAAGTTACCACCTACGGGGCCTGTGATGGTCCGTCGAGCTTGTGACGGCCCGTAGGTGGCATCGTAGTAAAGCTGCTGAAAGAAGATGGGGAAGTCTGACCTAAGTGTGGGATAACAAAGTTTATGACGGACCTTCATAGCCACGATGGTCCGTCCTTCTGGTTCGTCGAGATGATCAGAGAGTAGTCCCAATACCCAAATTCCAAGAAGCATAAGTGTTATGGAATGGAGACCCTCAACGAACCGTCGTTCTTGGAACGGTCCGTCATACCTGTTCGTCGAAGGTAATGAAGAAAGCAGCAGAAGGATTTGTAAATTATAGGATGACATAGGCCATAACGGCCCGTCATGTCCACGATGGATCGTTACGAGGTCCGTCGACCCAGCCGCGTTTTGACAGATTTTCAGCAATTAAAATCATTCTTTTATTAAATTTTTGTTTTTTTATAAATAGTTCAAAAATCCTCATTTTTGGGGTTAGATTCTCTTATAGTTAGATTCTCCTATCTTAGACTCTTTGTTAGTAGATTCTTGGATATTAGACTTTGTGATTAATATTGGAGAATCTTTATTCCTCGATTAATTTTCAGTAATTGATACATTTTTTCTGGACTTGATTGGTGGTGCGCTTGTTGATTAATCAAGTGAACTTGTGGGTTTTATTATTTCTCATTGAAGTAAGTGCATGAATTCTTATATTACATATATGAATATTGTGATTATGAATATGGGTAACTAAACTCCATAACTAGGGTTGTGGGAACCATGGGTGAATAATGAGGTAAAATCTAACTAAAATAACAATTCTAGAATAGTGTCTTGTATGTATTGATAATTCTTTCGTTTAGAAGTCTTTTTAACGGATAACCAATGTTAGAACTGGCCTTAATGCTACTTTTCGGACCAAGGAGGTAGATAATAGGAAAAGAATTATCAACATAGATTTAGTGTATACTATCTAATAGGCTAGTATTGATTGGTACGAGATAATAACTTAGTCAAATATCGAATACAATGCTTAATATGAGGTAAAGGTAAGGGTTAGTATAGCAACACACGTAGCTGGACCAAGGTGCGGAGTGAAATTTTCTAGATGCCGGACCAAGGACTTAGAAATACATAACTTATCACTTCGCATGCAAGATACTAGGAAAGAATTGTTATAGTTAGAATTATCAATTTAGGAACCTTTGGGGAACACTTAAACCCTAGTCACTTTTATTAATTGATTAAACTCCAAGGTTTGATTGTGTTAGTTGGTTACTTTAATTTAGTTAGTTATCTTTATTAATTAAGAAATAAAAAACCCCCTTTTATTGTCTTTCGTTTTCTAAGGAAATAATTGACTAAATAATAATAATAAATAATTAAAGTTAAGTATGAACTATTTTCCTCAAGGGAATGATCCCAACCTCATTAGTTGGGTTCTTTACTTGATACGACCGCTTTACTTCTTATTTGAGAAGTAAGTTTGAGCGTATCAAATTTTGGCGCCGCTGCCGGAGAAAGTAGCTTTAAGATTAACTTAAACTTATTACTAAAGTTTAGTCAATATTTTCTTGATTTTACTTTTCTATTGTTTTTGATTCATGCACAACTATCTTCCTTGTATGCCAAATACACGGAGAGGAGGAGAACCCTTGTTTCCCTAAGATCACGAACTAGAGCGTACACTACGCAATATGAATCGAAACTTGGGTATTAATGATGATTATCCAAACCAGAACATCCCAGCTCCGGTTGATGTTCATGGTCAGTTATTACCCAATCATCCGCGTGAAAATCTACAAAGGGGAAAGAATTCTGCTCCACGCCCTCAAGAATACTACAGAGGCTATGATAATACAGCAGGCTTTGATGGGACACTTGTATTTCCCCTCTACCACCATGCCACACCTTTGTGGTAACTAGTAGTCTGATGCAAATGTTCACTGGCAGAGGTTTGTTTTCAGGCCTACCTTCTGAGGACACAAATGCCCATATAGCTAAGGTAAGAGTAGTGTGTAAAAGTTGTTTAGGGAGGACTGATTTGGATTTGGATGTAATAGGGCTAAGAGTATTTCCTCTCTCATTGACGGGAGAGGCTGCTATTTGGTTCACTAAGCTCCCTTATAATTCAATTTTCACTTGGAACCAACTAAGGAACGTTTTCTTAGCACGCTACTACCCGGTCCAAGAAACTAAACCACAAAGACAGAGTGAATAACTTTGTGGTACTACCAGGAGAGTTAGTTAGTAGTTCTTGGGATAGATTCACTTCATTTTTTAGAAGCATCCCCAATCACCGTATAGATGATGAGTCACTTAAGGAATACTTCTATCAGGGACAGGATGATAATAATAATAAAGCGGTGTTAGATACCATAGCGGGTGGTTCTTATGGGGAGTGTCCTTATGCTGAGATTGCTGAATATTTAGAGAAAAACTCCTGGAACAATAAAGTCTGGAGTACTAGGAAGTCAGATACTGGGAGAAATACCTTCGCAGTGCAATCCACTCACGAACCGGCCATAGATTAGATTTGTGAAGAGATGACTCAGCTGAGAACTAAGCTTGAGTTTGTATTGAAACATGTCACTGGGGTGCAGAAAAGATAAATGCAGTCAACTACTTGTCTAAACCACCCCCACCAAATGATGAATGTTGTTATGAGGAGGATTCCAATGCGGTAAATGAGCAGACGGGGGGTTCCCGATTGAGTGTCCAAGGATCTAACCAAGATAATTGGCGCCAAGGTCAAGGGAACCAAGGTTGAATTTATGGTAACTATAACCGTGAGGGTCACTATGTTCGAGAAGGAAATTATAACCGCGACAACAACTTCAACAAGGGTAATTATGGTAATAGAAATGATAGGAATGGGCCCTACGTTCCTCCTCAAAATTGTGAAGGTACTCCTAGGGATGGTGGAGGTAGTATGCGCGAGTTGAGGATATGTTGCAAAAAATGATGATGAGGTTCGATGCTAGTGATGAGCACAGTAAAGAGTTGAGGAATGATTCAACGGTTATTGGGCAGCAAGTGGATACACATGCAATATCGATTAAGCAGCTTGAGTTACAATTGGCCCTATTATCTGCGACTGTGAACACACGGCAACTGGGCACTCTTCCTAGCAACACTGTCCAAAATCCGAAAAATGATGGACATTGTATGGCAATCATTACTCGCGGTGGTAAGCAAACCATTGACGCACCTATGCCACCTAATGACAAAAATGTGACAAAATATACTGATAGAGTGGTAGAGGTTAACGGTGAAGTAGAGGATAACACTGGAAATGATGTTGAAGTGACTAAAAAGTTAACTCCCATGCCTAGACCACCACCCCCACGTTCTTAAAGATTAGTGAAAAAGACCGAGGATTGTAAATATCGGCGTTTTATAACAATGTTGAAGCAACTTTCTATCAATGTCACTTTGGAAGAAGCTTTAGAACAAATGTACGGTTATGCCAAGTTTATGAAAGATCTGGTTACAAAGAAAAGATTGGTCACTTTTGAGGATGATGATAGAATACAAAATTTTAGTGCTATTGCTACAAGATCTCTGGTACAAAAGAAAGAAGATCCGAGTGAATTTACTATTCCTTGTACAATCGGGTTATTAAATTTTGCGAAAGCATTATGTGATCTGGGGGCAAGAATAAATCTCATGCCCCTCTCGATTTATAAGAAGTTGGGTTTGGGTGATCCAAAGACCAATGCGATACGACTACTGATGGCTGATGAAACAGTAAAAAGGCCTATAGGGATACTCCACGATGTGCTAGTAAAAGTGGAGTCGTTCATATTTCTGCCAGATTTTGTTATTCTTGATTGTGAAGTCGATTTTGAAGTGCCCATTATTCTTGGGAGGCCATTCCTTACTACGGGTGAGCCTTAGTAGATATGAAAAAGGGGCAGATGAAATTTCGGTTGAACAATGAGGAAGTGACCTTCAACATTTGTAGGTCAATGAGGAAGAGTGGTGAGCTCCAATCGATATATGCTATATGCTACAATGTTTGTGAGTCATCTGAGACACAAATAGAAGAACGTATAGGTGTAGAGGAATTAGCGGCAGTAATAATGAATTTTGATAACGATTGCATTGAAGAGTATGAGTCATTAGTCGCGGCTCTTGATCGAGGTGATGTTCTGTTTAAACCGAAGAAATATGAGTTAGACATGAAGAATCGCGAGTCTCCACCCGCGAAACAATCTATAGAGGAGGCTCCAAAGTTAGAACAAAAAGCTCTTCCACCTCATCTCAGGTATGAATTCTTAGGAAATGGTGACACTTTGCCGGTAATCATTGCCTCATACCTGAATGAAAAACAAGTCGAGAGTTTGGTGAAAGTGCTAAAAAATTTCAAAAGATCTATTGGGTGGACTATTGAGGACATTATTGGAATCCATCGTTGTATTTGTTCTCATAAAATCCAACTCATCCCCGATCATAAGACAACTATTGAGCACCAGAGACGATTAGATCCACCTACGCAAGAGGTCGTGAAGAAGGAAATCATTAAGTGGTTGGATGCCAGAGTAATCTATCCGATCGCCGATAGTAGTTGGGTATGCCCTGTTCAGTGTGTACCTAAGAAAGGGGGAATGACTATGGTCCCCAATTTGAAAAATGAACTTGTTCCAATGAGACCGGTTACTGGATGGAGGGTGTATATGGATTACCGCAAATTAAATCCATGGACTAAAAAATACCATTTAGCTATGCCCTTCATGGATCAGATGTTGGATAGACTTGCCGGAAAAGGGTGGTACTGATTTCTTGATGGATATTCGGGGTATAATCAGATTTCTATTGCACCAGAATATCAAGAGAAAACCACTTTTACGTGTCCATATGGGACCTTTGCATTCAACAGAATGCCGTTTGGGTTGTGCAATGCACCCGCCACATTTCAGAGATATATGATGTCTATATTCTCCGACATGATGGAAGATACTATAAAAGTTTTTATGGATGATTTTTCTGTTGTTGGTGATTCATTCGAGCGGTGTTCGAACAATTTATCTGAGGTCCTTAAGAGATGTGAAGGCTGCAATTTAGTACTAAATTGAGAAAAAAGCCACTTCATGGTGAAAAAAGGTATTGTTTTGGGTCATCGCATTTTAGAAAAGGGCATAGAGGTTGATCGAGCTAAAGTCGAGGTAATAGAGAGACTTCCCCCACCTATATCTGTAAAAGGTGTGAGAAACTTTCTTGGGCATGCAGGTTTTTATCGGAGATTCATCAAAGATTTTTCAAAAATTGCACATTCGTTGTGCAAACTGCTAGAGAAAGATTGTAAATTTTATTTTGATGAATCCTGTCTTAAAGCATTCGGCGAGCTAAAAGAAAATTTGTGTCTGCACCTATCATGATTTCTCTGGATTGGAACAGTCAATTTGAGGTGATGTGCGATGCTAGTGGGGTTGCTCTTGGTGTAGTATTGGGACAAAGAAAGAACAAAATCCTTCACCCCATCTACTATGCTAGTAAATCCCTAAATGAAGCTCATAAAAACTGCACAGTGACTGAGCAAGAACTCCTTTCAGTAGTCTTTGCTTTTGAATAATTTTGCTCCTATTTGCTAGGTACTAGAGTTATAGTGCATACTTACCATTAAACATTGAGATATTTGATGGCAAAGAAGGATGCGAAACCGACATTGATTCGTTGGGTATTACTGCTACAAGAATTTTATTATGAAGTAAGGGATACAAAAAGGACCGAAATTCAAGTTGCCGATCACTTGTCCCGACTAAAAGATGAAGCTAAGAGAGAGTTAGGGGATAACACTGATATTGATGATACTTTCCATGATGATCATGTATTGGCTTCCTCAAAAGACTTGATTCCATGGTTCTCAGATTTCGCAAACGATCTGGCTAGTGATATTATTCCATCGGACTTGTCATTTCATCAAAGAAAAAAGTTCATGTACGATGTGAAGAAGTTCTTTGGGGATGAATAATATTTATACATGAGTTGTGCTGACATGCTTATTCGGCGTTGTGTTCCAGAATGTGAGATGTTGAGTGTTTTAGAGGCATTCCATTCCTCACCCGTTGGTGGACATCATAGTGGTATCCGAACCGCTCATAACATATTACAATGTCGGTACTATTGGCCAACTCTTCATCAAGATGATCATGAGTTTGCTAAAGCATGTGATAGATGCCAAAGAGATGGAGGCATTTCAAGAAAGGAAGAGCTCCCTCTACACCCCATTCTTGTGATTGAGTTATTTGATGTTTGGGGTATTGACTTTATGCGTCTTTTTGTGAGTTCTCATGGAATGAAGTATATTTTAGTAGCGGTTTATTATGTATCTAAATGGGTTAAAGCTATCTCGCTCGCAAACAATGAAGGGAAGAGTGTCACTGCGTTCTTAAGAAAGAATATATTCTCTAGTTTTGGCACCCCAAGGGCAATTATTAGTGATGGGGGCTCCCACTTCTACAACAGATTGTTCAAGGGGTTATTGGAGAAATATGGGGTTCGCCATAATGTTTCCACTCCTTACAACCCTCAAACTAGTGGGCAAGTTGAAGTGTCAAATAGGGAGATCAAACAAATATTGTAAAAAACAGTGAAAGCTAGTAGAACGGATTGGTCAAGGAGGCTTGATAATGCTCTTTGGGCCTACCGGACAGCGTATAAGACTCCCATAGGTATGTCCCCGTACCAACTTGTGTATGGGAAAGATTGTCATGTTCCGGTTGAATTAGAGCATAAATCCATGTGGGATATGAAGAAGTTGAAAATGGATTGGAAAGAAACTGCAGAACAACGGTTAACTGGGTTGAATGTACTCGATAAATTTCACCTGAAAGATTATGAAAGCTCATCCCTCTACAACAAAAAGATGAATAAGTACCATGACCAAAAAATTGAAAAACGAGAGTTTATGGTTGGCGATTTGGTGCTTTTATTAAATTCTAGGTTGCGCTTGTTTCCGGGAAATCTCAAGTCCCAATGGACTGGTCCTTACTTGGTTACCCAACTATTCCCTCATGGAGCAGTTGAGTTGGAAACTAAGGATGGTGTGCGGTTCAAGGTGAATGGACAACGCAAAAAAATCTATTTCGGGCATGCTGAATCGGCGAAAGAAGTGATCGAGGCATACCATCTTGATGAATGCTGAGTAATCAAGTGTCTTCAGTCGTTCCGTGAAGTTAAATCATGCACAGGTTGGGAGGAAACCCGATACTTATGCAAAAAATCACTAATGGGTTTTAAATTTGCAGGCACATAACCAAAAAATTCTGCACAAAATCACTCTGCAGCAGTCACTGACGGACACATCGATGGACAATCACGCACGCGACGGACCGTCGCATGAATCCGTCATGCCTGGTACGTATTTCAATCATTTTCAAAACTAGGGCACACGTGACGGAAACAATGACGGACGGTCGCACCTACGATGCACCGTCGTCGGGGTCTCGTTGCATCATTATTGAGCATACCCGACCCTACCCGGTTGGGGTAATTTAAAAAATTGGCAACCTTAAATAACCCCACCCCTTCATTTCACCCATTTTCTTCCCTCTCTCTCTCCCATTTCCCTCCCGTTTCAACATCCAACTTTCTACCTCCCTTTTGTATCAACCGATAACTTCCCCTAATTCCCCAAGTTCCTAAAATATACCCTCTACTAGTTGGAGTCTGCTGTTGTGATTCCTCGCTTGTTTTTCTCAAATGCTCAGGTATGTGTCTCTTATTTCTACCCATTTAGATTGCATTTTTGTTTTTTTCTTCGTGTTACGCTATTTATTTTTGGTGGGTCTACATGCTTTGATAAAATTTTGCCTGACCTAGATTAAGAATCCTTATATTGCATTGGTAAAACTCTAGATATATGTGCTTTAGCATTGCTAGATCGCTAGGTATTTGGGTTAGACACATGTAGTTTAACACAAAAAATCCCACTTGATTCATAGGGGATGATTGTGGCATCCCTAGTTCTTTCACTGTATGACAGAACAAGACCCCGATGACGGACCGTTGTACCTACGATGGACCGTCATTGGGTCTGTTCCAACACTCCCAACACCTCGCTGTGAAATTTTCTCCAAGTGTATACCAACAGACACCTGCGATGGACCGTCGTTACCACGACGGTCCGTCCTGCACAACTATTCTGGTTGTGAGAGACCGTATCCTAAGGTTCAACCACTTTTTCTAAGTGTCCTCTTACGTACATCTACGACGGACCGTCATACCCTAAATGGTCCGTCCTGCACAACCGTCATGGTTGTCAGAGACCCTTGTCCTAAGGGTCTCCATACTTTTTGAAAGTGTCCTCTAACAGACCTCTACGATGGACCGTCGTCATCACGACGGTCCGTCCTGCACAACTGTCATGGTTGTCAGAGACCCTTGTCCTAAAGGTCTCCCACTGTTTCTAAGTGTCCTCTAACGGACATCTACGACCGACCGTCACACCCTTGACGGTCCGTCCTGCACAACCATCGTAACGGTGAGAGACCCCTCTCCTATGGGTCTCCACGACGGACATCGATGAAGGACCGTCATTGTCACGACGATCCATCCTGCTTATCCATCATAATTGTCAGATACTTTCCTTCAGGGTTCTCCACATCAACATAGTTGAAGTAAGACATGACGGACCCCATGACGGTCCATCGTACTCACGACAAGCCGTCACCTGGTCCGTCGTGTTTCAATGTTACTGCAGAAAAGTCATTACAGCTTAGCTCTTATATTTTTTTTCATTTTTGCTTGTCTTGTTTGCTCCTTCTCGTACTAATATTGATTATTTACAGGTGCTATGTCTTATGGCACCAAAACAAGATCGAGTTTACGCACGTGGGAGTTCAAAGTCTGTCGCCCTGCCCGCCCGCCTGGGCATTGGCTCTGATGATGAGCGTGACCCCGAGTACGTGCCCCCAGGCACTGCTACTCCATCACGAGCTGCACGTGCTACCATAGCTACGCCCAAAAAGGTGGCATCCGTTGTAGTCATTGCCTCCACTCTGATGAGGAGCACACACAGACCGGCACACTTTCTAGGTCAGCTACTCATGAAGAGGGAGATTCTACCTCCTTAGGAGTTTCGTGGTCGGAGGAAGACTCCAGGTCTGCTGACGTCCCAGCACCCGCCAAATCTGCACAGTCTATTTCGTCTAATAAGGCTGACAGTTCTGAATCTACTTCTGGCTCACCGACTCGCGCTCTCACTATAGTTGCTGACCATCCCAACCGGTGGTGTGTCGACGACAATATTAAGTTTATTCAGACACAAAGTTTTTGAATGATAAAGGAGTCATGACACGTACCCTTACATTGGAGAGGCGGGTCCTTACGGGAAGTCTCCTTACTATGCTATAGATTCACAATCTCTTCACCAGACACCGACTGGAGTGGATAGCGCGTTCTTTGGGCCGTTATAGTTATACGTGGCTACTCTCAGATCATAGATTGATAGGTGGGCTGCCCTCGCCAAATAGGCCCCACTTGAGCATGTCTAATTACGTGGCATTCAGGTCGATATCTCCCTGCCTGCCATCCGCCGGTATCTATATGGTGAGGATGTTGATGCCAACCGGACCCCTCTCACCGCTGAGTTCGACTACTTGTGGCAAATTGTCAATGATGTCCAATTCTTGCGTGAACCATTATTGAGAGAGACCACCAAGATGTTGATGGCCCTGCACTTGTCTGTTGATGGAGAGGGTGCCAACTGGGTAACTGAGCTGAAGGGAGCCATCAATAAGGCTAACCAGACATTCGCGGCTAAGTTCTTATGGTTGATTGACCGCCACTGCCTTTTCCCCACAGCCGCTGATAAAATAGTCACATGGGATCGTGCAGTTGTGATGGCGGCGATGATAGCGAGGTTTGAGGGGACTTTTCTTGGCTTCTACAGGCGGTCATGCATGAGAGGACTTTTAAGTTCACAACTACTTACCCTTTTCAGTGTATGATATTTTCTTTATGCAGGTCCGCAGGTGTGCCAATCTGGCACATTGATCATCTCAAGACTCCGGTGGGCACTCTTGATATCGGCCTCATAAGGGATGAGGCCAATAAGTTGGCTCCACGTAGAGGGCCCCGTCAAGAGTTTCCTTCACCTGGTGATAATCTGGCTGATACGGTAGCACAGGACCCCACGTCTACGCAGGCTGCTTCTGAAACCACTAACACTACCTCGGTCGAGTATATCCCGAGTAGTAGCTCTGCCCCGAGCTCCTCTCGCTCAGCCCCTTTCCCGGCTCTGGTCCCGTTTGCGAGGGTCTAGAAACTAGAGGCACAGATGGATACACTTCTGCATCACATCCAACCTTGGATGCAGAGGTCTATTGCTGAGGTAGAAGAGCGCTTGGAGCAGAGAGTGGTCCAACATACAGAGCGGAAGATCCCTGAGGTTCATCAGTGCTTGGATGCTTTTGAGTTGCGGGTGCTAGCCCGGCCAGCACATCAGGTGGATGTGTCAACCCGTCAGGCTGCTGTCGAGAGTCTTCGAGCAGACATTGATATGATCCTAGAGGCTAGGGTGCCTGATTTTGAGGCCCCTTCAGTAGAGTCGTCTGAGGACACAGTGATAGCGGCCTTATTCTCCACTTCTGAGATACCACCCCCACTAGAGAGCATTCCAAGAGGCTTAAGGGTCGAGAGGAGGATAAGGCTAGAGCACAGAAGAAGGAGCTCCGTGAGATGGAGGCTTCGAGGAGAGCCTCGCTTTCTGATGAGGATGCGCATCAGATCAGGGCTGTAGAGTTAGCTGCTGGGGCATCAAGCTCCAGAGATGTGGCGATTACGGGAGGAACTGCTAATAGTGCTTAGATAAGGACACTACTGAAGGTAACCAGACTACAGAGGTAGTGGGTTATGGGGACCCAGACCCACCGGCTTGTTGATCGTCGGCGCTTTACGCCACAGGTTTGCTTCACCTACCACTCCCATATTTCATTTTTTTATGCATTGGGGAAAATTGCATGTCGTTTTGTTGGTGGTGGGGTAAATAGAAAGTGAGTGCTAGGATGAAGTCTGAGTAGTCCAATTCACTATCCTCTTTTGGGGTTCTTTTTCCCCAAGAGACTGATTATTTTCAATGTTGAACAGGCAAATCTATATCTTGTGTAAATAGTTTAACTCTGAAGCATGATGGCTAAAATGATATCCCGATGAAATGAAAATGATGCATGACTGGGCATAGTAATTGATAAATGTGTGGCTCTAAGAATGACATAGAGATACACCACTGCATGACCCTAAGTTTAAAATTCGAACTATGTGTCTGATAATCTAGTAGAGTAATGAGATGTCAAGTGAGTGTGAGGAAGGTTTGAATAGTCCACTGTTTGTACTGAGCTAGAACTTGCCATGTTAGCTTTGCTTATAGTAAGCTGTAATAGATAATTAGTGAAGGATTATAGGCCGTTGTTCAATATAGCCAATTTTTAGCCTAATTAAAAAAACGAATGAAATTAATCCCTCTTTGATCCAAATGATTTAAGATTAAAATAGACCTTTCTTTTTCACCCCAACTAATCTTTTCTGGGAATAATGTGTTGGCCCTGGTCCCTCATTGGACATGTCCACTGCAGCTTTTTCCAAAAGCATAAGTTGAGGGTGGCTAATGTAGTTTCATGGCCCTGACCCAAATTTGGGTATTGTGTACTTTGACTCATGGCAAAGCCATGAGTTGAGGGTGGCTATTATAAGGAATGCTCTGGAAAGTGGGGTTGAAAGAACAAAGAGAGAAAAAGAACAAAAGTAAAGTCACTCACGAACCAATTGAAAGAAAAGTGATAAAAAAAATCAATAAATACAATCAAGTAAAGAAAGAGTCACTTACACAAATGAAGAAAGAAGGGAAAATAGCAAGGTGAAAGAATATAAGAAATTGGGCAAAATTAAATGATAAAAAGTGGTATGTTTAGCCGATATGTCAAGATGGGAAAAAAATCACTAAAGTATACCTAAATATACCCTACCTAACCCTGAGCCTATGTTACAAGCTAAGAAAGTCCTATCGTGATCCTAAGAGTTGTATAGCAAACTTAAGACAGTGAAAATAAGGGCAAGCTTATGGCAATATGTATGAATGAGTTGTGAATTTGTTCTGAGAGTGAGTGTTGAAAAGTAATGCTTATACTCAATCTTAAATCATTGTGTGAAAAATGAGGATGTTGTTTAAAGTGAGGACACCAGTTGCAATACCGGAAATATTAGCACCTTAGTGAGAAATTGAAGATGATAGGTGTGAGTGTGTGGTGAGTCTGTGTAATGGTCTGATCCCAGATAATTCAAGCCTAATAGTTATAACACGCATAAATATGATGATACTGATCGGGATTGATAGCCAAATAATTGCGAAAGCTAAAACATGGATACTATTGTACAAGGATTTTTGTAGTGAGTCATTGTGTGTCGCCATAGGACAAACATCGAATTTATGTTGAGGGTGTTGATATACCGTGGTTTAACGGTATTTTTAATGCTTTTTCCTTAAGTTTAGTATGTGTCCAAAATCCTTTTTGTATTTATTTTTATGTAAGTTTCCCTTTATTTGCTGGAAATCTCTCTAAAGTTGAACGCGGAAGTTTTTGAGCAAGAAATGCAGAAAAGTTACCACCTACGGAGTTTGTGACGGTCTGTTATGCCTGTGACGGTCCATAGGTGGCGTCGTAGTAAAGCTGCTGAAGGGAGATGGGGAAGTATTACCAAGTGTGGGGTTAAGAAGTGCATGAGGTCTTTCGTTTCCAAAGAATGTGGATTCGGCATTACATTGATCTCAACCATGCTCGGGAAATCCTTTTCAAGTCTTCTCCAGGAAGATTGACTCGACAAATAAAGCACTGAATTGGCGAACCTGCTGTTTCATCGTGATGATCAGAGAAGTAGTCCCAGTATCCAAATTCCAAAAGTTTAAGTGTTATGGAACAGAGACCCTTGCCGGACTGTTGTGCCTGTGATGATCCGTCATACCTGCTGTCGAGGGTAATGAAGAGAGTAGTAGAGGAATTTACAAAGTATAGGACGACAGAGTCTATGAAGGCCTGTCGTGACCACGATGACCCGTCGCGAGGTCCATCGACCCCGTCGCGTTTTAACAGATTTTCAGCACATAGAGTCCTTCTTTGATTAGATTTTTGTTTTTTTATAAATAGTTCGAAAAACCTTGTTTTTGGGGTTAGACTCTAGATAGCTAGACTCTTGGTTATTAGACACTTTAATGTTAGATTCTTTGTTAGTAGATTATTTTGACTATTACAGTATGGATTGAAGTAAGTGCATGAATTATTATATTATATATCTGAACATTGTGATTATGACTATCGGTAAGTAAACTCATATCTAGGGTTGTGGAACTATGGGTGAATAATAAGATAAAATCTAACTAAAATAACAATTCTATAATAGTGTCTTGCATGTATTGATAATTCTTTCGCTTAGAAGTCTTTTTAATGGATGGCCAGCGTTAGAACTCGCCTTAATGCTACTTGCCGGACAAACGAGGTAGATAATTGGAAAAGAATTCTCAACATATATTTAGTGTATACTATCTAATATACTAGTATTGATTGATACGAGGTAATAACTTAGTCAAATATCGAATACAATGCTTAATATGAGGTTAAGGTAAGGGTTAGTATAGAAACACACGTAGCCGCACCACGGTGCGAAGTGAAATTTTTTAGATGCCGGACAAAGAATTTAGAAATACATAACCTATCACTTTGCATGCAAAATACTAGGAAAGAATTGTTATAGTTAGAATTATCAAATTAGGAACCTGTGGGGAACACGTAAACCCTAGTTACTTTTAATAATTGATCAAACTCCAACATTTGAATCTGTGAGTTGTCTACTTTAATTTATCTAGTTATTTTCATTCATTTAGAAATAAAACCCCCTTTTTATTGTCTTTGTTGTCTAAGGGAATAATTGACTAAATAATAGTAATAATAGATTGAAGTTAAGTCTGAACTATTTTCCTCGTGGGAACGATCCCAACCTCATTAGTTGGGTTCTTTACTCGATACGACCGCTTTACATCTTATTTAATAGGTATGTTTGAGCGTATCAACTACCGGTGGCAAATTGTAAAAGATGGCCAATTCTTGCGTGAGCCATCGCTGAGAGAGACTACCAATAGGTGGATGGCCCTTCAGTTGTCCGTTGATGAAGAGGGTGCCGATTGGGTAACGGAGCCAAAGGGAGCCATCAAGAAGTCTAACTTGACCTTCACGGCTAACTTATTATGGTTGATTGTCCGCCACTGCCTGTCCCCGACGTCTGTTGATAATATAGTCTCATGGGATCATGCAGTTTTGATGGCGGCGATGATAGGCGGGTTTGAGGTGGACTTTGTTTTGCTTTTACATGCGGTAATGCAAGAGAGGGCTTTTAAGGTCACAACTACTTACCCTTTTCCGTGCATGATATTTTACTTATGCAGGTCCGCAGGTGTGCCCATCTGGCACATTGATCAACTCAAGACTCCGCTGGGCACTGTTGATATCGGCCTCATCAAGGATGAGGCCAATAAGTTGTCTCCAAGCAGCGGTACCCGTCAAGAGTTGCCTCCACTTGGTGAAAATCTGGTTGATACGGTAGCACATGCTCGCACGGCTACGCAGGCTGCCTCTGAAACCACTGACATTACCCCGGTCGAGTCTATACCGGGTAGTAGCACTGCCCCGAGGTCCTCTCGCTCATCCCCTTTCCCCTCTCTGGTCCCGCTTGCTATGGTCCAGAAACTACGGGCACAGATGGCTACACTTCTGCATCACATCCATCCTTGGATGCAGAGGTGTATTGCTTAGGTAGAAGAACGCTTGGAGCGTAAAATTGTCCAGAACACAGAGCGGAAAATCCCTGAGGTTCATAAGCGCTTGGACGCTTTTGAGTTGCGCGTGCTAGCCCGGCCAGCCACTCAGGTGGACGTGTCGACCCTTCAAGCTGCGGTCGAGAGTCTGCGAGCGTACATTGATATGATCCTAGAGGCTAGGGTGCCTGAGTCTGATACCCCTTCTGCAGAGCCTGCTGAGGACACAGTGATGTCGGCCTTATTCTCCACTTCTGAGATTCCAGCACCTCCCCCTCGAGATCATGCCAACAAGCGCAAGGGTCGAGAGGAGGATGAGGCTAGATCAAGGAAAAAGGAGCCCCGTGAGATGGAGGCTGCGAGGAGAGCCTCGCTTTCAGATGAGGAGGCGCGTCAGATATGGACTGTAGAGTCAGCTGCTGGGGCATCTAGCTCCAGAGATGTGACAATAGCGGGAGGCCCTGCTGATAGTGTTGTTGCTGATGAGGACACTATTGAGGGCGTCAAGACTACAGAGATAGTGAGTTTCGAGGAACCGGACCCACCAGCTTGCTGATCGTCGGCGCTTTGTGCCCCAGGTTTGCTTCACCTACCACTCTCGTATTTCAATTTTTTATGCATTGGGGACAATTGCTTGTCTTTTGGTTGGGGGTGGGGTAAATGGAAAGTGAGTGCTAGGCTGAAGTCTAAGTACTCCCAATTCACTATCCTCTTTTGGGGTTTTCTTGTCTGTGTTCTTTTTCCCCAAGAGACTGTATATTTTTATTGTTGAACCGGCATGTCCATATCTTGTGTACATAGTTTAACTCTAAAGCATGATGGTTAAAATGATATCCTGATGAAATGAAAATGATTCATGACTAGGCATAGTAATGGATAAATGTGTGGCTCTAAGCATGACATAGAGAGACACCACTACATGACCCTAAGTCTAAAATTTGAACTAGGTGTCTGATAATCTGGCAGAGTAATTAGATGTCAAGTGATTGTGAGGTAGATTTGAATAGTGAACTATTTGTACTGAGCTAGAACTTGCCTTGTTAGTCCTGCTAAAAGTAAGATGTAATAGACAATTCGGAAAAGATCATAGGATGATGTTCAACTTATCCAATTTTTAGCCTAAAAAATGAATAAAATTAATCCCTCTTTGATCCAAACGATTTTAGCTTAAAATATACCTTTCTTTTTCACACCAACTGATCTTTTCTGGGAATAATGTGTTGGCCCTGGTCCCTCCTTGGACATGTGCTCCTCAGCTTATGCCAAAAGCTTAAGTTGAGGGTGGCTAATGCAGAAACAACCTTTTCATGTCCCTGACCCAACTTTGAGTATTGTGTACTTTGACTCATGGCAAAGCCATGAGTTGAGAGTGGCTATTATGAGGAATGCTCTGGAAAGTGGGGTTGAAAGAACAATGAGAGAGAAAGAAGAAAAGTAAAGTTACTCAAGAACCAGTTTAAAGAAATGTGAATTAATAAAAAATAAACAATAAATACAAGCAAGAAAAAAAGAGAGTCACTTACACAAATGAAAAAAAAGGGAAAACATCAAGGTGAAAGAATATGAGAAATTGGGCGAAATAACATGATAAAAAGTGGTATGTTTAGCTGATTTGTCAAGGAGGGAAAAAAATGTCACTAAAGTATACCCTACCTTATCATGAGCCTATGTTACAAGCTAAAAAAGTCTTATCGTGATCCTAAGAGTTGTACAACGAACTTAAAATAGTGAAAATAAGGGCAAACTTATGGCAATATGTATGAATGAGTTGTGAATTTGTTCTGAGAGTGAGTGTTGAAAAGTGATCCTTATACTCACACTGAAATCATTCTGTGAAAAATGAGGATGTTGCTTTGAAGTGAGGACACTAGTTGCAATACCAGAAATATTAGCACCTCAGTGAAAAATTGAAGAGGATAGATGTCAGTGCATGGTGAGTCTGTGTCATGGTCTGATTCCACATAATTTATGCGTAATAGTGATATCATGCATAAACATGATGATACTGATCGGGATTGATAGCCAAATGATTGCGAAAGCTAAAACATGGATACTATTGTACAAAGATTTTGTGGTGAGTCATAATGCGTCGCTTGAGGACAAACAACGAATTTAAGTTGAGGGTGTTGATATACCGTGGTTTCACGGTATTTTTAATTCTTTTTCCTTAAGTTTAGTGTGTGTCCAAAAGCCCTTTTTATTGATTTTTATGTAAGTTTCTCTTTATTTACAGGAAACTGTCTAAAGATAAACGCGGATGGTTTTGAGCAAGAAATGCAGAAAAGTTACCACCTACGGGGCCTGTGACGGTCCATCGAGCTTGTGACGGCCCATAGGTGGAATCGTAGTGAAGCTGTTGAAGGAAGATGGGGAAGTCTGACCTAAGTGTGGGATAACGAAGTTCATGATGGACCGTCATAGCCACGACGGTCCGTCCTACTGGTTTGGCGTGATGATTAGAGAGTAGTCCTCTTACCCAAATTCCATGAAGTTTAAGTGTTATGGAACGGAGACCCTTGACGGACCATCGTGCTTGGTATGGTCCGTCATACCTGTTCATCGAGTGTAATGAAGAAAGCAGCAGAAGGATTTGTGAAGCGTAGGATGACGGAGGCCATGAAGGCCCGTCGTTTCCACGACGGCCCGTCACGAGGTCCGTCGACCCTGACGCATTTTGAAAGATTTTCAGCAATTAGAGTCCTTCTTTTATTAGGTTTTTGAATTTTTAAATAGTTTGAAAAACCTCTTTTTTGAGGTTAGATTCTCTTATAGTTAGATTCTCTTATAGTTAGATTCTCTTATGTTAGACTCTTTGTTAGTATATTCTTGGATATTAGACTTTGTGACAGATTTTGGAGAATCTTTGGTCCTCGATTAATTTAAGTAATTGATACACTTTTTCTGGAATTGATTGTTGGTGCGTTTGTTGATTAATCAAGTGAACTTCTGGATTTTATTCTTTTTCATTGAAGTAAGTGCATGAATTCTTATATTACATATATGAATATTGTGATTATGACTATGGGTAACTAAAGTCCATAACTAGGGTTGTGGGAACCATGAGTGAATAATGAGGTAAAATCTAACTAAAATAATAATTTTAGAATAGTGTCTTGCATGTATTGATAATTCTTTCGTTTAGCAGTCTTTTTAACGGATGGCAAACGTTAGAACTCGCCTTAATGCTACATGCCGGACCAAGGAGGTAGATAATAGGAAAAGAATTGTCAAACATAGATTTAGTGTAAACTATCTAATAGGCTAGTATTGGTTGGTACGAGGTAATAACTTAGTCAAATATCTAATAAAATGCTTAATATGAGGTAAAGGTCAGAGTTAGTGTAGCAACACACGTAGCCTGACCAAGGTGCGGAGTAAAATTTTCCACATGCCGGACCAAGGATTTGGAAATACATAACTTATCACTTTGCATGTAAGATACCAGGAAAGAATTGGTATAATTAGAATTATCAAGTTAGGAACCTAAAGGGAACACTTAAACTCTAGTTACTTTTATTAATTGATTAAACTCCAAGGTTTGATTCTGTTAGTTGGTTACTTTAATTTTATTAGTTATCTTTATTAATTTAGAAATAACCCCCCCCCCCCCATTTATTGTCTTTTGTTTTATAAGGAAATAATTGACTAAATAATAGTAATAATAGATTAAAGTTGAGTCTGAACTATTTTTCCTCGTGGAACGATCCCAACCTCATTAGTTGGGTTCTTTACTTGATACAACCCCTTTACTTCTTATTTGAGAAGTAAGTTGGAGCGTATCACGCTCCGGCCTTGTTTGTAATAAAGAAAGATGGTTATATTAGGATGTGTATAGACTACCATTAGTTGAACAAGATTACTATGAAGAATAAGTATCTTCTTCGTAGAATTGATGATCCTTTCAATCAACTTCAAGGTGATTCTTGTTTTTCTAAGATTGACCTCAGATCAGACTACCATCAGTTGAAAGTAAGGGAGTGTGATATTCCCAAGACAACATTCAGGACCCGTTATGGTCATTATGTGTTTTTGGTCATATTTTTTGGTTTGATCAATGCACCATAATCGTTAATCGACCTTATGAACAGAGTATTCAATCCTTATTTAGATATGATTAGTGTGGTCTCCAATGATAAGATACTAATCAATTAAAGGAATGAAGAAGATCATGCTAGTAACCTCAAAATGCTCCTTCAGACTTTTAAAGATAAGGAGTTACATGTTAAGTTCTCAAAATGTGACTTTTGGCTTAAGTCTATGGACTTCTTGGGCCACATAGTTTCTGATGATGGAATTAAATTTTACACCCAAAAGGTAGAAGTAGTTTACAGTTGACCTAGACCCACATATCCATTTGATATTAGGATTTTCTTTGGTTTGGTGATGTACCATGGTTTGACGGTATTTTCAATGAATTTTCTTAAGAGTTGTGTGTCTAGAGCTATTTTGTAGTAGTTTTAACAAGTTTTGTCTTTTGTTTTGCAGGAAATATGTCCAGGTTTAAAGAGTAGAAAGAAGCTAAAATTAACACAAGATGACCTAGGAAGGCCATCGACGATCCATCGTCTGATTGACGGACCGCGCGTAGTTGGTGACCGTCCATGTGCAGTTTAGGCTATGGGAAAGATAAGGGAAATCTGACCAACTATGGAACCACGACAACAAACGATGATCCGTCGATTGATTGATGAACCGTACTGGTGAACCGTCAATTGGTTCAGAGAAGGTTCCAATACTTGACTTTGAAGATTCTAAGTATGGAGCTACAGAGGAGCATCGGCGGACTGTATATCGATCAACGGACCGTAAAGTTGGTCCATCATTTCATTCAGAAATTGTGCTATCCGATGGAGCAAAAATAATTTCAAGTCTTAACTCATGGAGATGTTCGGCGGACAGTCGAGTGAGGTCGTATATTGAAGCCACATACCTTGACAGAATTTTACTTATTTCAATTCCTATTTCTTTAGGACTATCTTTTCTATATATAGGGTATTAAAACCTCATTTTTGGGCTAGCTACTATTAATGTTGTTCTATTTTGTGTTTTGGATATCGAGTTATGCAAACTTGGACATTTTATCAATTTCCGAATTTGCTTTGAAGAATTTTCTTGCAATTTCTAATTGAATATCTTTGTTTCTTCTTATTGTTAAGTAAGTTCATCATTTCTTGATTCAAAACTTTGAATTGTGATCTTGCTTGCATCGTTAACTAAATCCACAACTAGGATTCTGGGAACCATGGGTAATTGACATAGTATAACTACCAATTAGGCAATTCTCAAATAGTGTTTTTCATGTATTGAAAATATTTTCTCTTAGAAGTCTTTTTAGTGAGTGCACACATTAGAACTTTTCTTGTTGCTACTTTCCGGACAAAGGAGGTAGGAATAGGAAAAGAAGTATCAAGATAGATTTAGTTTGATACTATTTAATAGGCTAGTGTCGATTTGTTCGAAGTAATGACTAAGTCATACATCGAATATGATGTGTAATATAGGTAAAGGTAAGGGTTGGTAAATATACACATGTAGCCGGACCAAGGTGCCGGGTGAAATTCTCTAGATATAGGAAAAAGGATTTAGATATACCTAACTTACAACTTTGCATGCAAAACAGTAGGAAATAGTTGCTATTGCTAGAAATACGACATTATGAACCTGTCGGAAACACATATGCCCTAGTTATTCTTATGACTTGATAAAAACTCAAAATTTACTTTCGTTTACTTGTTAACTTATATTTTTTAAAGAACTTATTCACAACCCCCCCCCCCCCC
>NC_028640.1:18785018-18834387 GCF_001406875.1 Solanum pennellii
CCCCCACACATTATTTACTTGTTTTCGGAAAGACATTGATCAAAAAGACATAATTGCGAATTAAATATAAGTCTAAACAATTTTTCTCGTGGGATCAATCCCAACCTACTAGTTGGGTTCTTTCATGATTATGACCACTTATACTTCTTTACGAAGGTATAATTTGAGGATATCTATTTTGGCGCCGCTGCCGGAGAAACTAGTTTTTAGATTAACTTTAATTGCATTACTGAAATTTAGTCAACTATTTCCTGATTTTACTTTTTAATTTTTCTCTCCCAGGTCTAGCTCTAGTGTATTCCAAGTTCACGAAGCCAAGGTGAACCACTCATTCCATAGGATCCAGAACTAAATCAAACTCTAAGAAGGATGGAAAATCAATGGGTCCCAGTTAACCTAAGAGGGTGAATCCAGGTGATGAAGCAGGCCAACAACCTCCACTAAAAGTTGATGCACACAACTAGGCACTCGGTTAGAATCAGCTTAGTGATGTCTTGAGGGCGCAGCCTCGTACAGCCCCACGACTCCAAGATTCTTATAGGCGTAGTGTGAACATCGAAGACTCCAATAGACCTCTTGTCTTACCACCTGGGCACACATTTGTGGTGACGAGAAGCTTTGTCACATCGAAGAAAATACCCCCTAGATGTAACCGTCGTCGTCGTCCTCTTTGAGGACTAAGATTAACCTCTTAAATTACATCATTACATTCGTAGGTCAAATTAGAGGAAATTTAAAGCTTTTCATTACTTCTACATTGAGGTTTACATAGACCTCTACATACACATAATAGATATAAATCGAGTATAGATACACCCTTTGTATAGGAAGATTATTTAGTCTGCTACTTTTATTCCACATAGATATATAAAAGTGTAACATAGTCTCAAAAGAATGTCTCATGTCATAACCATCTAACACAAGTATATCATATTGGGCCTACACCATACATCAATACAATAATACCACATATAGGTGATACAATGTTTAGCATCCAAATGAAAAGGGAAGAACATAAGAGTCTTAATACTAAAACAACTTTATAAGCTTGACATTGACATTTCCCTCGGGAAGTGAGGACCTACCCTACTTGGATGATTAACAATTCTAAGTCTTATTCAAAGTCATCTCCAAAATCCCGTAAACGACTTGAACCTAAATTGTTTGGCGAAAAGAAATAAATGGAGTTAGTACACCACTTTACTAAGTATGATACCATTTGCACAAATATCATGAAAACATGCTAAAAAAAAGACATTTAATTAATGTATGCAATATAATTCAAAAAGCTTTATGCACATTCAACAAGACCATACTAATTAATAAAATGCATTTATTAAGTCTAAAGCATATACATCAGAATACAAACAATATAAAGTCTAGTCAAGTGAACATGCATATCACATAACTAAACACATAGTCAAGAAACTCTATCATCAAGTACTAAAATCAACAAACATGAATAAGAGTACATTTTAACATGACCACATAAATAGAATTACCCATGAACACTTATTGAATAAACAAGTGCAATGACCAAGAAAAGACCCATAACCTTAATCAAATAACCCAAAAAGATTCATGAAAAACATCCTACTTCACATTGCATGGCATTTAAGAGTACATATAATCATACATTAACAATGTAGACCAACAAATTGTCATAAGTAATAACAATCAACATACAGTATCAACAATGTGCAAGTTCATCATACACATATCATGTACCATTATAAGAAGATTCATACATAAGAACATCCTCATAAGACTTCCTTCAACGCTAGCTAGTGCAATGATTAGGTAGAGTCCCATACCCCTACCTAGACTAAGCTAAACCCCTTAGGTTATCTTAGTTAGATTTCATTCCTGTAATTCATTTACACTTTTTAGGAACATGTTGCCTTAACGGACATAGACCACATGAGTTAATGTGGAATCCGGTGTAATGGAACCCTACACCGATGGACAGCGGACTACTTGTCAAGGTAGTATCAAAACATGAACATAGAAACTACGTGGATCCACTAACTAGTATTCCTATGGGGGAACATAGTTCAAGAACTAGGAGATATAGTTGGGACCCTCTTTCTGATACATGCATTATGAAATTCAATCTCAAGATTAATTAGTGATCCTACCTTCCCTATGTGGGAAGGGACACTCCTCACTCTAGTTCACTCGGTGCAAAGCTAGAGTCCCTTTTGAAATCTATTTTATGCCTTTATTAATCATCATAGCTTAATGTAGGTCATAGGGTCTATCCCATGTATAATCGTCGTCATCATTATCATAGCTCAATAAGAATTGCATGTGTATAGTCCTTTCATTACAATTCATATAAGTGAGGTTAGCACATTTACATATTACTTCATAATAAGCATATTATTAAATCATTCACCATACTGATAACATTTACATCTTAGAAAACACCTCACAAACCATAGTAAAGACATTTGAATTTAACATCATACCAACCATATCAATACTAATACAAGGCATACTCCAATACAATATGACTTAATCACAATTAACCATAATTGAAGTAAAGAATAGGGATCACAAGACAACCAAGTCTCTATCATTATTTATCATCAAGGTCTTAACACAAACCCTTAAATCAACCCAATTAGGGTGTAGTATAATCATATAACAATAACCAACATGATAACAAGGTTAATTGAATCACTATATCACATTTTATTACTAGTTCATAGCTTGAGACAAGAGACATAGGTCAAACCCATAATATACTTCACAACCTAAATCAATTACTCAAGAATTAGAATGATAGCACTCAAATTCATATAAATCTATTCATAATTAGTACAATATCATCATTTATTAGTATTCAACCAATAACCAATTCAATTGAAACAACATTACATAATTCACATCAAGATTTTAACCTAGGATTAAGGAGAATAAGTCATAATCTAAAAACTAGACCAATCCATCATGATATAACATAATTTAGTTAAAATAAATGTTAATATATTCATGATATCAAAAAGAAATTATAAATAAAGTAATTCATAACATCAATTTCGTATTGCATGAAAACCCACTTGAAAATACAACTTTTGAAATAAATTTGATCGAACCCTTTGAGGAAAGAGTTCTCAAAGGGAAAGGAATACCATACCTTACTAAATGATGAAGATTTATAGATAAATTCAACCCTTTTAAGACCTTGAACCCACCTCTAGATTGGTCTTCAATGGGGTTTCTTCGGAAGAGGGAAAGAAGACAGAAGGAAGAGAATTTTGTGTTTGGGAATTATGAGAGTTTAGGTTAGTCTATTAGTTTAGGGGCTTTATATAGGTGGTTAAAAACATAATTAGACCTCACCTAACCCCTAATTAAAATACTAAGTAATCCAACTGATTAAATGGATTAATTAGAAATGTGCAGCAAAACCAGCCCCCTCATAGGTGAGACCCCAATCGACACATCGTGGGTCAATCGACGACCACTATGCACCTCCACTCTGCACATCCGTCGATGAGTTCAGTGACTATGTAAAATGAACCTTCTAAGACTTTGAATAAGTGACCATCGACGATGGCCATCGACACCCCTTCAATTGACACACGCCCTGTCGATGACACTCATCTGTGTAAACTTCCTGGGGAAGTCCTTTTACCCAAAAATGCAAGGTTCTCCTCAAGGGTCCTTGGGGAGTCGTGCCCGTACATTTCGACTATGAACTAACCTAATATATTTATACACCCATCCACCATTTTTCATCATTTCCCAACTCCTAAAAGCTTGTCAAATAGGCTAAGGCACACTTGTACCTCATTGAACTAGTTTTCGGACATCATGGATGTTCTTGGACTTTTTGATTTCTAGACTTCCTAAATGACTTATATTCATAAAAATAGACCTTAAAACAGTGTCTAAACCTTTTGAAACTTATTTTAGTCTCTAGAAAACATGTTAGACTTTCAAAGTGTTACGTTATCCCCCCATAGGATCATTTGACCCCGTATGATACTAAAAATTTTTTGAAGGATGGAATAGACTCAATAGAATCCAACAAAAAAAAAATACATAACAACATCAATCATATCATTTACACGACAATTCAAAACTTCACTTACCACACATAACGCTCAACATCATATTATCAGGAATATCTTTCTCACAACAACAAGAGCTAAACCTACCTTACATAAGTCAATTATGCCAATGTTCAACTTACAAACATGCTACATATCATTTCATAAAGACTTACCATATATTTATGCACAATATGAATCAAAACTAGAAGAGTTGCAACTTTATAGGCATACTAAGTCATTGTAATAACATTAAAAATGCACATTTTTACAAAACTTCACAAAAAATCATGAAACTTCAATTTTGTAATTATTTTCATAATTAATAGGAATAACTAAAATTAGTTATAAAATAAATGAGGGTAACGAGACTTCATGTTGGCCTCGGCCTCCCATGCCTCACCCTCAACTAGGTGATGCTTCCATAACACCTTTACGGAAGCCACCTCCTTGTTCCTTAACTTCTCCACTTGTCTATCAAGGATTTGAACATGAACCTCCTCATACAATAGGTTATAATTCATACCAAGACCCTCAAAAGTATTAATAGATTCGGGATCACCGATACACTTCTTAAGCATAGAAACATGGAAAACCAAATGAACCGAAGCTAAATCACTAGGAAACCTTAGCTCATAGGCAACCTTACCAACCCTTTGGAAGATTTCATAGGGACCCAAATAATGAGGATTCAACTTTCCTTTCATGTCATATCTAACCACACCTTTTAGAGGCTAAATTTTTCAAGTTAACTTTATTGCCTTCTTCAAAATGTAATTCCCTTCTCCTATGATTGGCATAAGACTTTGGCCGACTATAGGTTGTTTGCAACTGATTCCATATGATATTAACCTTCACCAAAGTTTAAATCAAATTGGGACCCAAAAGTGAAGACTCAGCCATTTCAAACCACCAAATTGGAGATCCACATCTCCTACCATACAAGCTTCGTAAGGAGACATAGATATAGATGAATGGTAGCTATAGTAATAAGCAAACTCCACCAAAGGCAAATGCTTATCCTAATTTCCCCTAAAATAAATTATACAAAGCCTAAGCATATCATCAAGGGTTTGAACAGTACGCTCCTCTTGACCATACGTTTTAGGATTAAAAGTGGTGCTTAACTTCACCTTAGTACCCTACCATTCTTGGAATGGCCTCAAAAACATAGATGTGAAATGTTCACCCCTATCCTATATGATGGATAATTGAATACCATGGCGACACACAATCTCATCTATGAAGATCCTTGCATAATCCTCCGCCGAATAGGTAGACTTGACGGGAATAAAATAAGCGGATTTGGTCAACCTATTCACAACCACCCATATAGAGTCATATTGCTTTTGCGTCTGAGGCAAACCTACCACAAAATGCATATTGATGCCTTCCCACTTCCAAGTAGTAACTTGGATTTCTTGAGGTAAACCACCCGACTTTTGATGTTCGACTTTCACTTGTTGGAGATGTTGACACTTTGAAACAAATTTTATTACGTCCTTTTTCAAACCTTCCCACCAAAACACTTCGCTATGGTCATGGTACATCTTTGTCGTACCTGGATGAATTGAGTAACGGGACCCATGAGCTTCCTCAAGGATCCAATTCCTCAAACCATTTACATTGGAAACAGACAAACTTCTTTGATACCTCAAGACACCATCCCCCTCTAAGGAGAATGACTCATTAAGCCTTCTATGAACCGATTCCTTCAGCTCCATCAATGGTTGATCAAGGTGTTGTTTTGACTTCACCTCAACTACCAAAGATGACTCGAAGTTATAATGAACCATAAAACCACCATTCGTAGAATCTTCTAAACTAACACCCAATCTAGCCTACCTATGAAAATCATTCACTAGGTCTTTCTTCGCTTATTGTACATGAGACACACTACCAATGATCATACGACTTAGAGCATCCACAACCGCATTGACCTTGTCGGGGTGATAGAGAACACTGATGTCGTAATTTTTCAACAAATCCAACCACTTTCTTTGTCAGAGATTGAATTCTTTTTGAGTAAACACATATTGTAGATTCTTGTGGTCAGTATACACATTAACATGAACACCATTTAAATAATGCTTCCATATATTTAAGAAAAATACTATGGCCGCTAATTTAACATCGTGAGTTGGATAATTTCTCTCATGCACCTTAAGTTGTCTAGAACCATAGGCTACAACTTTCCCATGTTGCATAAGCAGACACCCTAAACCTACTCGGGATGCATCACATATAGAACAAAACCCTTTGTACCCTCTGGTAAAGTCTACACTTGTGCGGAAGTAATCCTATCATTTAAGATTTGGAAGCTTATCTCACATGCCTCCGACCACTCAAATTTCTTTCTCTTTTGGGTCAAAGTAGTCAAGGGACATGCAATGGACGCAAAACTATCCACAAACCTCTAATTATAACTTGCTAGACCCAAGAAACTTCTAATGTTAGTTGGCGTCATTGGTCTAGGACAATTATGGACCACCTTGGTTTTCCTTAAATTAACCTCAACTCTCTCAGTAGAGATGATATGACCAAGAATGCCACCGACCGCAACCAAAATTCACATTTGCTATACATAGAAAATAATTGGTAATCCTTAAGTACTTGTAAAACCACCCTCAAATGGTCCATGTGATCACCCTCATTTTTTGAATATACCAAGATTTTGTCAATGAAAACATTGCCAAATGCATCTAGGTAAATTCGGAACACCCTATTCATGAGATCCATTAATCTCAATGGGGCATTAGTGAGACCAAATGACATTACTAAGAACTCTTAGTGATCATATCTAGTTTCAAATGCCATTTTTGGTATATTCTCACCTCTAACCCTACGTTGGTGGTATCCCGATTGAAGTCAATCATAGAAAAATAGCTTGCCCCCTATAGTTGATCGAACGTCTCGTTAATCTGAGCGAGTGGATACTTGTTCTTAATAGTGACCTTAGAGTTGGCGATAATCAATGCACAATCTAAGGGACATATCCCTCTTCTTCACAAATAAAAATGGAGCATCCCTTGGAGAAATACTAGGTTTAATAAAGACTTTGTCTAGTAAATCTTTTAGTGGAACCCTCAACTCTTTCAATTCGGTCGGAATCTGATAAGGAGGAATTGAAATAGGATGTGTATTCGGTAATAAGTCAATACCAAAATCAATTTCCCGTTCGGAGTCTAAATCTTAGACTCTTACTATATGGTATAAACACCCTTTAGAAATCATTTAAACAGTTTTCAAACAAGATATGATACAACCTCTAGGAATAGAATTTCCCCCCTTCCACTCTAAATTGGGCTCATTTGGAAAGTTAAACTTCACCACCCTTGTTCTACAATCTATAGAGGCAAACAAAGCATGCAACCAATCCATACCCAATATGACAGCAAAATCAAACATATCATGTTCTACTAGTTCAACATAAGTAACTCTATTGGGAAATATTATAGGACAATCACTATACACCCTGTTTGCAATAACCGACTCAACCGTCGGGGTAGACACCATAAAAGGTTCATTTAAAATGTCTGGTAAGATCTCAAATTTCTTAGATATCAAAGGAGTAGTGACCGGATCAAGTAAAGCATATAAGTAAATGAAAATACTTTCAACATATTGTTCACCACATTGGTAGAAGAATCTTGCTCACCCCTAGAGTGGAGAGCATAAAAATGATTCTTCTTTTGAGCAACATTAAAAAAACTTGCTTGTCTACTCTTTATTTCTTGCCCTTTAACATTTGGGCAATCTCGAACCTTGTGCCCACTTTTATCAAAACCAAAAATATTATCCCTTCCTTTAAGACTATAACCATAGTGCTTCTTCGCACACTTTCCACAAGTTTACTTCTTGGTTGGTCAACTAGTATCCCTTCCCTTTATAGGCTTAGGGTTAGACACCTTATAATTCCTAACCTTAGGGAACTTTGAAGGAACTTGATTAGAAACCTTATTCTTAAGCCTAGGATTGTCTTGAATCTCAAGCCACCCTTTGAACAACCACCATCAAAAGATCTTGGCCTTTTGGCATCTCTACTCTACATCTTAGCCCTTGCCTCTTCCACTTGTTGAGCATGAACCATGAGACAGGAAATGTTCATATTTTCATGTAGCATAGCAAAATGACATTCCACTTGGAATTCATCCAACACTACATTCACAAAGCGGTTCATTTCATCTCTAAGGTCGGAAACAAAAAAAAGAGCTTATTTTGACAATTGAGTGTATTTCAAGGAGTATTAAAACACACTAATACCTCCTTGATGAAGGTTAATGGACTCCACCACTTTAGCTTGTTTTTTCTCCTAGGAAAGAATCTATCAAGAAAAGCCTTCTTGAACACTTCCCACGTCAACGGTCCAACCTGTAACGACCTATTATCCCTCCATTGGACATACAAAGTTTGGGCTACACATTTGAGTTGGCAAGTGGCTAACTCGGCCTTCTCACTAGTAGTCAACCCCATAAAATAGAGGATATTGTAGATTCATCAATGAACTCATGGGGATCTTCTTCAACCTTGGACCTTTAGAAAGTAGGGGGATACATTCTAGTGAAAACCCTTAGTTAGGAGGCCATGGTAGCAACTTGTTGGTTGACTCAGGGGTCGTCATGTCGTGATCTTGAGTAGTGGAGGCTTGTTCTTATGTATGAAATGGCTTGGTCCATTTGGAAGAGAGCAACCATAAAGGCACAATCCGTCAAAGGAGGATCAACCAGAGCTTGGTCATTTTTAAAATTTTCTTCAAGAGGAGGAACTTCATCACCACAGGGAGGAATTTCTGCATTTGCAATATCTTTCTCAAGTCTTGATGTCTCGTTTCTTTGAGTATTCATTTCCTTTAATCATTAAAAAGGATTAGATGCTAAAAGCACATAGAGCTATGTAATATCTGGGTCATCCCCCAAACGTAATCGGCGTCGTCGTCCTTTCGCAAGGACTAAGACTCACCTCTTTGTCTCATGTCATTACATTCATAGGTTGAAAATGCAGAAAAATTTAGAACTTTCATTACATCTAGTAGGAGGTTTACATAGGTCTACATACACATAAATATAGTCGTATCGAGTATACATAGACTCTTCGTATAGGAAGGTTACATAGAATTCTACTTTTATTACACATACATATATTTAAAATATCAAATAGTCTCAAATATTGTCTCATATCATACCATCTAAACAATCATAAAAATTTGGGCATAGACCTACATCAAATGTAAAGAAGCCACATATAAGCTTATGTGTACACAATGAAAGTGGAATGAATATAAAAGTCATAGAAAAATAAAGGAACTTCATAGGGAAGATGTTGACATATCCCTCAGAAAGTGAGGACCTACCCACTTGGATGATAGAGAATGTCCAAGCCTTTTTCAAGTTGTCTCGAATGATCCTTCAACGACCGGAACCTAAACTGTTTGGGAAAAAGAAAGAAAATGGGCTTAGTACTCAACATGTACTAAGTGTGAGACCATATGTATATATAAGAGCAAAACATGTTAAAAAGGGACATTCAATCAAAACATGCCATTTTTACCCTTTTAAAAATATAATGCAAAATCAAGCAAGTCATACCAACCAACCAAACGTGTGTACTAACTCAAACAAGTAATATGTATCCCAACATACTTGAACCCATGGTTTACTACAACCCTATCATCACGGAATAACATCACAAATATGAATAATAGTTAACCCATATCATAATAAGCAAGACAACTACTCATGAACCCTTATCAAGGCAACAAGTGCAATGACAAAGAAAAGCCCCATAACTTTACTCAATAAAGAAGCCTAAAAAAGAAACCATAAAAAATGTCCAACTCCACATAATATAACATTTAGATATACATTTCATGTTATTTTAACAATACAACCCAACACATACTCATAAGTGAACTAATCAACATGTAGTATCAACAATGTGCAAAGTTAATCAGGTACATATCACATATCATCATAACGTAAAAATATATAAGAACATCCTCCTAAGACTACCCTCAAGGCTAACTAGTGCAATGCTTGGATAGAGTCCCATACCCCTACCTAGACTAAGCTAGACCCCTTAGGCTGTACAAGTTAGATTTCAAATCCTTTAATTCATTTTACCTTTTCAGAAGATCTTGACCTAACCTACATAGATCACATGAGCTAGTGTGGAATCCGGTGTCATGAAGCCCTACATCGAAAGAAGACGGACTATTTGACAAGGTAGTACCAAAACATCAACATAGCAACTACATGGATCAACATGCCAGTATTCCTACGGGGCAACATAGTGGAAGAACTAGGAGATATAGTTGGAACCCTTTTTATTCTCCACGCATTATAGTCTCCAATCTCAAGAGTAATTTAGTGATCCTACCTTCCTTATGTGGGAAGGGACAGTCCTTAATCTAGTTCACTTGGTGCTAAGATAGATTCCCTTTTTGAAATGTCTTTAAGACATTAATTGTCAATTATACCTTAGATTAGGTTATAGGGTCGAACCATTGTATAATAATCAACAACAATAGCTCAATAAGTATTGTATGAGTATAAATCCTTTCATCACAATTCATATAGGTGAGGTTAACACATCACATATCAATTCATAATACGAAGGATTGGTATACATCACTATCCTTAGAGCATTTACATATTAATAAACCTCACATCCATAATCAAGACATTTTAATTATACATCATACCACCCTATCATCCTAATAAAGGCACACTCGAATATCATATCATGACTTAACAACAATTAATCACAATCGGAAGTAAAGATAGAGATTCGAAGGCTTACCAAGTCTCCTTCATGGTTCATCATTTAGGTCTTACTATAGAGCCTTAAATTATATTCAATTTAGATGTTCAACATAATAATTTAATAATCAACATGATAACAATACTAAAAAAGTCACTACAACATAATTCAATACCAAACCAATGCTTAAAACAAGGTTACTAAGGCCAATTTCCATAACCTATATCACTTCTCAAGATTAGCATGAAAGACAATAATTCTTTCTAATTTTTTAATGATTGGTGCAAAAACATCATCTAATAGTGATTTAACCCATAATTAAGACAGTTAAATCTATCACAACCCAATTTTTATCAAGATCAACCTAGGGTTAAGGATTAAGGATCATAATCTTCAAATTGAACCAAACCATCACAATTGATCATAATCAAGTCAAAATACATGTTAATCTATCCATTATATCCTAATGAAACCATAAAAAACTCAGTTCACAACATCAATTTCGTAATTTAATGAAACACACATGAAAATTCAACTTTCGAAATCCATTTTGAAGGAACCCTTTGAGGAAAGAGTCTCAAAGGTGAATTAGATCCCATACCTTAACGTTTGATCAAGATTTGATGGTGAAATCGTCCCTTTCGATCCCCCAAAACCTTCCCCAAGGAGAGAATCTAATCACAATGAGTTGTGGTTAGATTAATGAGGGTTGTGGACTTTATATGGTGGGGGGGGGGGTTAAATTAGGTAATTAGTATTCCTTTAATATCTCAAAACCCCTAAAACCCTTAATTATTTTAATTGGACTTAACTTAAAGTTCAGAAAAATAGACCCTCACAGACAGAACCCCGTCGATAATCCGTCTGTGAGTTGACGGGCGTTGTGCCTTCCGTGCTGCACAACCGTCGTTGAGTTCAGAGGCTATGCATATGAGGGCCTAAAATGTTTTTTCTAAGTGTGGGACGAAGGTGGGCGTCGATGCCCCCTCGATACACACATGAGCCATTGATAGCTTCTCGTGGGTGCACAGTGCCTACGTAGTGTTGCCTTCTACATGCTAGGGTTCTCCTCAAGGGCCTCTTGTTGGTCCTTAGGAAGTCGTACCTAGAGGTTTCAACCACGAATCATCCTTAATACTTGTTATAAACACGTACATATAATTTCGTGGATTTCTGACTCCTAGAAGCTAGTCAAATAGGCTAAGGCACGTTAGCACCCCTTCAAACTAGTTTCTGAACGTCATGGACATTCTTGGACGTTCTTGGATGCTTTGGTTTTTAAACTTCCTGAATAACCTATATTCACTAAAATAGGTCTTAAAACAGTGCTTAGTCCCCCCGGCACCTATGTTAGACTCTAACACTCGTCTTGGATTTTCAAGGTATTATTTAACACTCTAGAGGCACGATATTGTACTTTCAAGAAAGTGAGAGTTTCCTAAGAATTACATAGACTCCTATTCATAAGTGAGGAGATTTTCACAATTATGAATACGAACCTACATATACATGGTTGATAGAGACATCTACTTAAAAATTATTGAACTTCATGCTCTGATACAAAGTTTGTCACTTCCGGGAAAATACACCCTAGAAGTAGCCGACGTCGCCGTCCTCTTTGAGGAGACTAGCCTTTTTACTTACATCTTTACATTCATAGGTGAAAATTAGCGAATATCCAAAACTTTTCATCACTTCTACAGTGAGGTTTACATAGACCACTACATACACATATTAGATGTATATCGAGTATACATAGACCCTTCATATAAGAAGCTTACTTAGTCTTCTACTTTTATTGCACATATATATATAGAATATAACATAGTCTCAAAAGGATTTCTCATGTCATAACCATCTAACATATCAAATTAGTCCTAGCCCATGCATTAATAAAATAATACCACATGTAGGTGATACAATGTTTAGTATCCAATTAAAAATAAAAGAACATAAGATTCTTAATACAAAAAAAACTTTATAGATCGATAGTGGCATTGCCCTTGGAAAGTGAGGACCTACCAAACTTGGATGATTAAGGATTCCAAGTCATCTTCAAAGTCGTCTCCAAAAGCCCCTCAACAACCTGAACCTAAATAATTTTGGAAAAAGGAATAAATGGGGTTAGTACTCCAGTTGTACTAAGTATGAGATGATATACACACATATCATGAAAACATGCTAAAAAAGGACATTTCATTTAAGTATGAAATTACTTTGAAAAGCATTATGCACATTCAATAAGACCATACCACTAAATAAGACACATTCATTAAGTGAAAATCATGTACATCACAAGACCAACAATATTAAATCTAGTCAATTCAACATGCATATCACATAATTGGACACATAGTCCAGCAACTCTATCATGAAGTACTAACATCAACAAGCGTGAATACGAGTACATTTTAACATAACAAAAGAAAGACAATTGCCCATGAACCCCTATTGAATAAACAAGTGCAATGACCAAGCAAATCCCCATAACTTTACTCAATCAAGTAACCCAACAAGAATCATGACCAACCTCCCACTTCATATAGAATGGAATTTAAGAGTACATATGATCAAACTTTAACAATGTTGACAAACACATATTCATAAGCGACACTAATCAACATATAGTATCAACAATGTGCAAGTTCATCATATATATATATATCATGTACCATTATAAGCATATTCTTACATAAGAACATCCTCCTAAGAATTCCTTCAAAGATAACTAGTACAATCTTTAGGTAGAGTCACATACCCCTACCTACACTAAGCTAAAACACTTATGTTATCTTAGTTATAGTTGATTCCTTTAGTTCATTTTAACTTTTGGGAACATCTTGCCTTAACTGACATAGACCACATGACCTAATATGGAATCCGGTGTCACTGAACACTACACCGAAGGAAGACGGACTACTTGTCAAGGTATTACCAGAAAATGAACATAGAAACTACGTGAATCCACTATCTAGTATTCCTATGGGGGCAACATATTTTAAGAACTATAAAGGCAACATAGTTCAAGAACTATGGGGGCAACATAGTTCAATAACTATGGAGGCAACATAGTTCAAGAACAAGGAGATATAGTTGGGATACTCCTTATGCTAAATGCATTATGATCTCTAATATCAAGAGTACATTAGTTATACTACCTTCTGTATGTTGGAAGGGACACTCCTCAATCTAGTTCACTCAGTGCTAATCTAAAGTTCCTTTTGAATTTAATGTCTTTATTAATCATCTTATCTTAATTTAGGTCATAGGGTCCATCCCTTTTATAATCATCATCATCATCATCATAGCTCAATAAGAATTGCATGAGTATAGTCCATTCATTACAATTCATATAAGTAAGGTTAGCACACTTACATATTACTTCATAATAAGGCACATTGGTAAATCATTCTCCATCGTTATAACATTTATATCTTAGCAAACACCTCACAAATCATAGTCAAAACATTTCAATTGAAAATCATACCAACCCTATCAATCCTAATACAAGGTATACTCCAATACAACATCTTAACTTAATCACAATTAACAATAATTGAAGTAAAGAATTGGGATCACAAGACGTACCAAGTCTCTTTCATAATTCATCAACAAGGTCTTACCATAAACCCTTAAATCAACCAAATTATGGTGTAGTATCATCATATAACAATAACAATCATGATAACAAGGATAATGTAATCATAACATCATAATTCATTACTAGTTCATAGCTTTAGACAAGAGACACAGGTAAAGACCATAATATTCATCATAACATAGATCTATTACTCAAGAAATAGCATGATAGGACTCAAACTCATCTTAAGCTATTCATAATTTGTACAATATCATCATCTGTTAGTAATTCAACCAATAAACAATTCAATTGAACCAACATTACATAATTCACATCAACATCATAACCTAGGTTAAGGGGAATAGGTCATCTTTTACAAACTAGAAAAAATTCATCAACATATAACATAATTGAGTTAAAATACATGTAAATACATTCATTATATCCAAATGAAATCTTAAACAAGGTAATTCATAACCTCAATTTCATATTGGATGAAAATCCACTTGAACCTAACTTTTGAAATCAATTTGATGAAACTCTTTGAGGAAAGAGGTCTCAGAGGTTAAAAGAATCCCATACCTTACTAATTGATGAATATTGATGGAGAAATTTGACCCTTTGCATCCCTTGAACCCTCCTCTAGCTTCGTCTTCAATGGGATTTCTTTGGGAGAGAGAAAGAAGAAAGAAGGAAGAGAGTTTTGGGTTTGGGAATTATGAGGGATTAGGTTAGTCTACTTAGTTTACGGGCTTTATATAGGGGGTTAAATAAATTAATTAGATCTCCCCGAACCCCTAATTAACTTCCTAACTAAGAGAACTAATTAAATGGACTTATTAAAACGTGCAACAAAATTAGCCCCCTAATAGACGAGACCCTGATCCATGCCTCATGGGTCAATCGACGGCCATAGTGTACCTCCGTGCTGCACATCCATCCATGAGATGAGAAACAATGAAAAATACTTCTAAGATTTTTGTTAAGTGAACATCGAAGGTTTCCATCGACGCCCTGTCGATTGAAACACGCCTCATCGATGACACTTGTCTGTGTACACTGCCTTGGTCAGTCCTTTGACCCCAAAATGCAATGGTACTCCTCAAGGGACCTTGGTTGGTCCTTTGGGAGTTTTGCCTGGACGTTTCGACTGTGAACTAACTCTAATACTTTTTTGACACACTTCCACTAGTTTTCATCATTTCCCAACTCATAAAAGCTAGTCAAATAGGCTACAGCACTCTAGTACCTCATTGAACTAGTTTGCAAACGTCATGGACATTCTTGGACTTTTTGGTTTCTATGTTCCTAAATTACTTATATTCATTAAAATAGACCTTAATACATTGTCTAAACCTTTTGACGCTTATGTTAGGCTCTAGAACATGTCTTATATTTTTGAAATGTTAAAAGGTTTATGTAGATGCTCACTTTGAATGGCTTGTTTTTGGGACTACCATATGAAGATCCACATGACCATATCTTTAATGTAAGGTCTGTGTACAAAATTTGTGTGGGTAAATGATACTTTGACATGAATGTTTGTGTCTTGACAGTGTTCCCTTTATCACTGACAGGATATTCCTCTATATGGTTCACTAAAATTCCATACAACACTATCTATACTTGGGAGCAGCTAAAAGATGTGTTCTAGAAATATACTATCAAGTTTCCAAGAAGCTCAACCACAAGGATAAGGTGAACAACTTTTTGACACTACCTGGAGAGTGGGTGAGTAGTTCTTGGGACAAATGTACTGCATTTGTGAGTGGCGTCCCAAACCACCGCATTGATGATGAGTCACTTAAAGAGTAATTATACAGAGGTAAAGATGATAACAATATAGTAGTGCTCGATACTATTGAGGGTGGCTCCTATGGTTAATGCGCATATTATGAAGATTGTTGAGAAGATAGAGAAGATATCTCATAATAATAAAGCTTAGAGCACTAGAAAGTCGGACACAAATTAAAAAAACCTTCGTAGCTCAAGCTAGTAACAACCAAGGTGCAGATGAGATTCGTGAAGAGATGGATCACATGAGATTTGAGCTAGGGTCGGTATTGAAATATTTTAGCGGAGGTGCAGAGAAGGTAAATGCAGTGAACTATTTGACTAAACCACCAATGCCGGTAGATAAGTACTATTAAGACGAGGATTCCTATGCAGTGAATCATCAGACGGGGGGTTTCAGACCAGACGCCCAAGGATCTTATCAAGAGAATCGGCACTAGGGTCGAGGAAACCAAAGCCGAAACTATGGTAACTACAATCTAGATTGTCAATATGTCCGAGATAGGAACTACAACCGCGACAACAACTTCAACCGAAATAACAATGCTGACAAGAATGATCGGAGTGAGCCATATGTTCCTCCTCAAAATTATGAAGTTTCTCTTACGGATTGTGGAGGTAATATGGCGCGAGTGGAGGATATGCTGCAAAAGACGATGAGGAGGTTTGATGCAAGTGATGAAAATGTCAAGGAGATTGGAGATGACCTAGCTAACATCGGACAAAAGGTGGATGCACATGTGTTTTCGATAAAACATCTTAACCTACAAATGGCTCAGATGTCCACTTCTGTGAACCCACACTAACCTGATACTCTTCCACGCCACACTATCTAGAATACTAAAAATGACGGGTGTCATATGGCAGTCACTACTCAAGAGGACAAGCAGACCAGTGATCCACCTATGCCGTCTGTAGTAGAAGGATATATGAGAAAGGACGAAGTTGTAGTAGAAACTAGTGGAGAGTTGGTAGACAAAATAACGATATAAGCGAAGTTATCCAAGAAAGTGGTCCCCATTCCTAGACCTCCAACACCATTCCCTCAAAGATTATTTTGAAAGACTAAAGATGGTAAATATCGGCGATTTATAACTATGTTAAAAAAACTTTCCATCAATGTTCCGTTTATAGAATCTTTGAAACAAAAGCTTGATTATGCTAAGTTTATGAAGGACATGGTGACAAAGAAGAGACCAGTGAGTTTTGAGGATGATGACAGAATGTAGTATTGTAGTGCTATCGCTACGAGGTCTCTTATTCAGAAGAAGGATGATCCGGGCGCATTCACTATTGTATGTACAATAGGATTGCTACAATTTGATACGGCACTATATGATCTTGGTGCAAGCATAAATATCATACCTTTGTCCAATTATAAGAAGTTAGGCTTGGGTGACCCAAAGCCTACTACGATGCGGTTACTAACGACTGATCAAATTGTGAAGAGGCTCATCGGTATACTCCGTGATGTGCTTGTGAAAGTGAAGTCATTCATATTTTTTTTGCTTAATATGTGATTCTTGACAATGAGATTGACTTTGATGTCCATATTATTTCAGGAAGACCATTTCTTGCCACCAGACATGCATTAGTCGAAATGGAAAAGGGGAAGATGGAATTTTGGTTGAAAAATGAAGAAGCAACTTTCAAAAAATGTAGGTCCATGAAGCAGAGTGGTGAGCTCCAAATGGTATCAGCTATATCTTACAGGGTTGACAGTGTATCTGAAGTGCAAATTGAAGAGTGACTAGGTGTCGAGGCACTAGCGGCTGTTATCATGAATTTTTACATGAGGGTATTCAAGAGTATGGTTATTTGGTGGATGCACTTGAACGAAACGAATACCTTTCAATGCCGAAGAAATTTGTGTTGGATATGAAACATCACGAATCACCGCCCATGAAACCATCTATTAAGGAGGCCTTAAAATTAGAGATTAAGGTTCTACCACATGATCTGAGGTATGTGTTCCTGGGTAGAAATGATACTTTGTCGGTGATAATTGCAGCAGATTTCAATGCACAACAATTAGAGTGCTCAGTGGCGGTATTTAAGAGGTTCAAGAGATCCACTGGTTGGACTAATGCAGACATTATTGGGATCTCTCTAGGTATTTGTTCCCACAACATCAAACTCATGACCTATCACATACTAAGTATTAAAAACCAAACAAGGTTGAACCCACCTACGCAAGAGGTAGTGAAAAATGAAATCATCAAGTGGTTGGATGTTGGAGTCATCTGTACTATTGCGGACAATAGTTAGGTATGACCTATTAAGTTCATGCGTAAAAAGGATAGGACGAGAGTGGTACTGAATGAGAGGAACGAGCTTGTTCCAATGCGGCAAGTGATCGGCTGAAGAGTTTGCATGGACTACCATAAGTTGAATGTAGGGACAGATTAGGACCATTTCCCATGCCCTTCATGGATCAGATGTTAGGCAGACTTGCAGGTAAGGGTTGTTATTGCTTTCTTTATGGCTATTCAGGCCTCAATCACATCTCTATTGCTCCAGAATATCAAGAAAAGACTACTTTCACTTGTCCCTATGGAACTTTTGCATTCAAAAGGATGTCATTTGGGTTATGTAATGCACCATAGACCTTTCAAAGTTTTATGATGTCGATATTCGCTGATATGGTGGAGGACATGATTGAGGTGTTAATGGATGATTTTTTGTAGTGGGAGACTCGTTTAATCGGTGTTTTGGTAATTGGGAGAAATGTCAGTTTATTGTGAAATAAGGCATCGTGGTGGGCCATCGCATTTTTGAGAAGGGGATAGAGGTTGTCGAGCTAAAGTGGAAGTGATAGAGAAACTCTTTCCACCCATCTATGTCAAGGGTGTGAGAATTGTTCTTGGCATGCTGATTTTTATAGGAGGATTATTATGGATTTTTTGAAAATTGCACATCCTTCGTGCAAACTGCTCAAGAAGGAATGTAAGTTTTAAATCGATGAATCTTTTTTAAGGCATTTTTAGAATTGAAAGAGAAGTTGGTCTCTGCGCCCATCATTATTTCACAAGATTGGAGTGAGCCATTTAAGGTGATAAGTGATGCGAGTGGGGTTGCACTTGGTGTTGTTTTAGGACGGAGAAGGTACAAAATAATTCACCCCATCTACTATACGAGTAAAGCCTTAATCGAAGATCAAATAAAATAAACGGTAACTGAACAAGAACATCTTCAGTGGTCTTTGCAGTCGGAAATTTTTGCCCCTATTTGCTTGGGATGAGTGTCATAGTGCATACCGACCATTCCTTTTTGAGGTAATTGACGGCGAAGAAGGATGCCAAGTCAAGGTCTATTAGATGGGTATTGTTGATGCAAGAGTTTGATTTTGAGGTGAAAAATAGAAAGGTGTCACACCTTGACATGGCATCTCAAAGTGCAATATGGCATACTTGACCTCTCAGAGGACTTGTACAAGCCCTTTGACATCATTCATTGCATGCATGTATGACAAGTAGTGCGGAATTAAAACTTTTCAGACGAAATATATTAAAACATCTTTCATATTAAAAACCGTAGGAAACACTAAGTGTCAACGTAAGTCAATCTCAGACTCAAGCATATTTGGATCACAACCTATACAAAATTAATATTTTAATACTTAGTCTATTACAATACTTTGAATAAAATAAATCTAAAGATTATTATACCCTCGACTCAAGTGAGGACATACTTCAACTTTGCTTGAACTATTAATAGATTTCATGCTTTGGTTCAAGACGCTTCTCACCTTCCACCTACTCCTTTAGATGTAATAAAATATATGGAATTAGTACAAACACATGAACTAAGTATAGCACTTAATGAATAAAATCATGAGAAACAGACATTTATGAGATATATGCTCTTTTGGATTAAATCATCATACTAACAGTATAAAACCACATTTAAGCACCGAAAAACACAATTAGAAGACAATACAAATTATACTGAATTTTTATGCACATTACATAAAGGTCACAGTGAACTCTCAGTGAGCTTACAGTGGCTTCACTTTAGCTTCACCAATAATTCATACTTCACAACATAACATCAAAGTATACCCAAAACACATACATATAAGATCCTCCTACATACATAAGGACCTTCTTAAAAATTTTAAAGGTCACATGTCAATCATACATAAAAGACTAAGAAGTTTTAGCATACTAAGTCAAGAACTCATATTCACATTCTACATTCATTAACTAAGGGACACAAGTCTACCAAAACAAGACACACACATACTTCACGTATAACGTATCATTCTAGAAGCACATAGACATAACAAACATCATCTATGGGTCACCCTATTCACTACCATAATAACATAAAAATAACCATAATAATACTCACATAACCAAGTAGGAAGAATCATGCATCAACTCTAAGACTACACACATAAGGACGTAATCATAGTCTAACATGATCACCTAATTTCAATTGAAGAACACATACTTTCACCTCACTCAAATGTATATATATATGATCATACTCAAATAATTCAACTACAAAAACCGTCAAAATACATAAAGTAATGCCAACAAGGCCATGATCATCATAATTCATAAAGTAACTCCGACGAGGCCACATCATTAACAAGTATGGCACAAAACATTGTCGCCATAAGTGGACCATAAAAATCACAACATAATACAAGACCTAAATTACGTAAAATAAAGATTATTGGGGGAGAGTACCACATATCCACTCTAACCACTTCAATCATAGCTAAATCATCAAACACAATACCAAAGAGACCTTAATCATGACCATGATTACCAAGTCAATTCAATACTTGCAATAAACAATGAATCAAAGATCATACAACATATATTTATGAATTTAGGGCATAATAAAAACAATTATAACATAATTCTATCATAATTCAATAGCCGTAATCAGACTATATAAGAATTCAATAGTCTCAAGACATAATTAGGTCACCCACAAAGTAGTCAAATACTAGGGTTCATGAATTACATGGGTTCATAGAATATTTAGGTTAAATCCATGAAATAAACATCAATTAAATCAATATATAGTGATTCAAAATGTTTTATCCAAGAATACCATGGATACATTACAAAATCGAACAAGTTCATCTTTGACAGACTTTAGAAATCAATTTGAAGTTTTGCTCATTGAATAAAAGAGATGAAATGATGAATAACCATACCTTAATTGATTCTAGACCACAAATTTTATGAATAATTGATAAAGAATCACCAACCAATCTTCAACCCAAGCTCTATCTTGAGTTTTGCCTTCAATGGAGTTCTATAGAGTTTATTAGAGAATTTGGGTTTTATTTAGAATAATGAATTCATATAGGTGTTTAGGACTTATAAAACTATTTATCATACCCAAAGTAACCCTAGGAAACTTCCTAAACATTTATTTGGAATGTGGTGTGAATATACTGATTCACCCCTTAACTTTACGGTGAGTCAGCGAAATTGCAGACTCAATCTACACCTGCCCATCGACGAGTCGTAGCCCAACCAATGGACCGTCGTCCTGGTCCGTGGTTTTGAGCAGAAGATGGACAAAAGAAGGCAAAGTTCACCAGCCTAAGTTTCAACCTACGCCTTATACCTACGATGAATGGACTGACCTAGTGGCCGTCGATTGTCAATCGTAGTTGAGGCTGGTTTTGACAGCTTTAAGTGAAATGATGGGTCCTTTCTCAAGGACCCCTAGTTGGTCCTTGGGTACTTTTGCCTAGAATTTTCCATCCTGAATATGATCGTATACAAGTTTAGGACCTCCCACATAAATTTCAGCAAAAACAAACACATAAAACTCTACGAAACACACTCAGACACACAAGGTTGTTCAAGGCAAACCTTTCTAACGTCATAGATGCTCTTGGATGTTTTACCTCCAAAATTTATGAAAATTTAACCACTGCCTCTTAACATTATTATAACCCATTTTAGGTTTTCAAAACATTAAGAAACAAGTTTTTGGCTCTAGTATCACCTAAGTCTTTATAGAGGTGTTACAAAAGGGGACTGGGAATCAAATTGCCGACTACTTGTCGAGATATGAGGATGAAGCTATGCGTGAACAGGTTGAAAAAGGTTGAAATTGATGATGCATTCCTAGATGAACATGTATTGGTTGCTTGTCAAAATATTATCAAATGGTTTGCAGACTTTGCAAACTATGTGTCAAGTGATGCGGTCCCGTCAGACTTGACCTTCCATCAGTGTAAGAAGTTCATGCATGATGTAAAAAAGTTCTTTTGGGATGAGTATTACTTATACCAATGGTGTGCTGATGGGATTACCTATCCTTGCGTACCTGAGGTTCAGATTTTGATTGCTTTAGAGGTGTGTCATTCCTCGCTTGTGGGTGGCAAACATGGTGGCATTTGAACTGCACAAAAGATCTTGCAGTGTGGTTACTATTTGGCAACCTACCAAGATGCTCATTATTTTTCCAAATCCTATGATTGATGCCAACGAGAAAGAGGAATATCCAAGAGGCAAGAACTTCCCTTAAATCCTATTTTGGTGAAGGATCTATTTGATGTATGGGGAATTGCCTTTATGGGCGCATTTTTGAGTTTTCATTGGATGAAGTATATTCTTGTGGTGGGTGACTATGTGCCAAAGTGGGTGGAAGAAATTGCGATTCGTAACAATGAAGGAAAAAGTGTCAACGCATTCTTGAAAAAGAAATCTTTTCCAAATTTTGTACACCTAGGGCCATTATTAGTATGGTGCCTCTCACTTCTGTAATAAATTATTTAAAGGGATATTGGAGAAATATGGTTTTCTCCATAATGTGGCAACTCCTTACCATGCACATACTAGAGGGCAAGTTGAGGTGTCCAATAGAGATATTAAGAAAATTCTAGCGGAAACTGTGAATGCTAATAGAACGGGTTGGTCAAGGAGCTTGATGATTCTCTTTGGGGATACCGCATTGCATACAAGAATTTCATAGGTATGCTCCATAATAACTTGTATATGGGAAGGCTTATCACTTACCAGTCGGCTAGAGAACAAGGTAATGTGGGAAATGAAGAGACTGGAGTTTGATTGAACTGAAGAAGCAGGACAAAGAATGAATTGGTTGAATGAGCTTGATGAGTTTCGCCTGAAACCCTATGAAAGTTCATCAATCTACAAAAAGAAGATGAAGAAGTATCACGATCAAATGATTGAGAAGCCAGAATTTGTAGTTGGAAATTAGGTACTTCTATTCGACTAGAGGCTGCGCTTGTTTCCAAGAAAAATCAAGTCTAAGTGGTCAGGGCCATCCCTCAAAACTAAAGTGTTCCATATGGAGCGTTTGAGTTGGATAATAAGGAAGGCACAAAGTTCACATCCAACTGAAAGATGATAAAAATCTATCTTGGGCATGCGGAGAGTGTTCATTAAGTTTTAATGGTCTATCATCTTGATGAATTCTAAGTATCAAGGGTCCTGGTCATGCCGCGATGTTAAATCAAGCGCTTCTTGGGAAGCAACCCAAGGTGTATCCTCTAGCCAACGTTAGGTTTTGTTCTTCTAGTACCAAGAGTCGTCGTTTTGTTTTATTTTTTTATGTAATATTTGCTTGGGTGCTAGTGGTGGCTAGAGATTAGTTTAGGGTTTGTGTATCAAAAGTGTCCATAAAAACACTAATAGAATGGCCTAATAGATGTTACATGTGCAGGAAGCAAAAGCAAAAATCTGTAAAAAAAAATGGTCTGGTTCAGAGGTTTACGAACCCCATAGACGGACCGTCGACGGTGTCCGTAGTTCCCATGTATGTTTCGAAATTTTTCTAAGTCTTAACTAATCAACGTTCCCAATCGAAGGACAGTCTATTGAACTACGAACCGTCGACACGGTTTCATAGGTCCAAATCTTCCGGTGATCCGATTCGACCCAAACGGTAATATTAAAGGACATAACCTTTCAAATTCATTCTATCTTTCTATTTATTTTAAAATTCCCTTCCATAGCTGTTTCATTCCATCATTTCGTTCATATTTAACTCAAATTAAACCTCTCCAAATCCAAAATGACTCACCCATCATCATTATAACTTCCCAAACTCTCCATCTCTTCCAACTTCTCTGTTTCCATTCTTCTTTAGATGGCGTTGAGTTTGGGCACGTAGGCTACTGCTTGAAAGTTCGCTACTACACTAAACCAGACAACAACTACAACAGGTACTTCGATTTCCGATAACTTTAAATTCTCGTTCATAATTGTACATAAAAATTCAAGAGTGGATCTTGATCCTTGGACTACATTATATGAATTCGCATGCTAAACATTGCATTGTACGTCCCTCGTAATGATAAAATTTGGTATAGAATTGGAACCCTAGAAATGACGAACTAGTGTTAGTACGTTAATATGTCTGTTTAGAACCTGGTTTGACAAAACGGGCTCACCAAAAACAAAAACAATTTGGTTCTTATAAAAGGTTTGAATTCTGTCTCAGGCCAACAGTACGAGACCCCATCTACGGACCGTCGATTGGTACCTCCACAAAATTTCTTAATCATAAAACAACGAAAGTGGACTACGGTCTGTCGATTCCTTTTATGGAACCTGATTTCAGCGCTTTCCAAGAAAATCTATGTGGCCAACGACGACAGCGGACTACGGTCCGTCTATTCATCGACGGGCCATTCTGCACGTCCTTTGTTCCCTTTAGAAACCATGTTTTGAACCAATCATAAAAATAATTCTAAGTGTCAGATACCTGACATTATAAACGGACCGTAGATTGATCCACCCGTCGTCGTTATTGTCCATCAATCTAACACTACAGAGATAATCTACATTTCTGATTTTTATGTATTTGTTCATTCCTTATCTTTCGACTGTTTAATAAGGTTGCTACGATACTAACAATTGCTTCACAAGTTCAAATGGATCCCAATAAGGGTGTTGTCTACGCCAAGCGAGGAAAATCCAAATCAGTTGCCCCATCTCATGAGTTGATCGATGAAGACACTGATAACTAGCAGGACCCAACCTATGACTCTCGGGGTTCCACAACAACGACAACAACAACATGGGTTTCTAGGGGAACCCCCCGAAAGGTGACTCTCGGCGTAGTCACTGCCTCCCAGCTTGATGAGCAGCGCACAATGACCGATTCACCATCCGAGGGTACTTCCAATTCTAAAGGGGGCTGAGCATGTAGGTCCGAGTATTCGCCTACCAAAGGGTAGGCTCAAACTTCTAGGTTAAATGCATGCAGTTCTTCCGGTTCCACCTCTTATAGATCGAAGGTCCAAGACCACCAAGCCTCGTCTGATGAAGCTACTAGTTCAGAGTCTGCACCCACACCTTGAGTAGATGACCCAACACTGGTTGTTAATGAACCAAACCATTGGTGTTTAGAGGGATAATACAAGGTGTATACGGATAAGAAGATGTTTAATGAAAAGGGGTGATGACCGAGCTAGTTATGGAGCATCGAGTCCTCTCGGGGAGTTTGCCACGGTCCCCGAGGTATACAAACGATTCAATCTGCATAAATTTAACTGGAGGGATCTGGATTTGGATACATATAGTGAGTAGATTATCCGGAATTTCTCTACCTTATACGTGGTACTCTATTTGGTTTCATAGACAGGCAGGCAAGTCCTTCAAAATAAGTCCCTCCCCTCTCTACACTACTCTGGGGCTGCCGGGTTGACATATCATATTTCTACGTTTTTCTTGTGGTTTGTCGCCTACTGCCTTAGCGTCAAAAGTCTCAACATTTTGATCGTGATTTAATGTTTAAGAACTGATATTGAATTATAAAAATTAGCTTTAATAATTTAATTTAATAAATTAATTAACCAATTACCAAAACACCCCTCTTAAGGTTACTAAACATAGGAGAACATAACACTTACTCAATTGTCGAAATTTCTGTTCACTATGGTTTCAGTCAATATTTTTACTTTATATTAATTGATTAAATTCTTAATTTAATTAATTTAGGGACCTAGGGTAAGTTCTGAAGTACCCCTAAGTCATTTGAACTATAATCAACCCTTTAGGACCATCATATGTTAAGTACTAGGATGATTCTTGAATTATAATAGGTTTGAACTATAATCAACCCTTTGTAATTTAGGTTTTTCCCCTTTGAATTAATTAATTAAGTTGATAAATTAATTAATTAAGTATACTAGGGTAATTACTAAAGTATCCCTAGGTTTTTAGGACCTTAACTAACTCTTTGGACCATCCTAGGTTAGGTACTAGGTTTTCCCTTTCTTGTCTTAAATGAAATCTGGAAATTTCCTTTGTAGTTAGGCTTAGCCCTTTTAAATTAATTAATTAAGTTGCTAAATTAATAAATTAAGTAACCTATGGGAGTTACTAAAACATCCCTATGTTTTTAGGACCATAACTAACCTTTTGGACCATCCTAGATTAGATACTAGGTTGTCTCTTTAACTAGTATTAGGTTAGTGTCAACCCGATTTTGGTCCTAGGTTGTGGGGTGCACTAATAGGTCCAATTCTGTTAGTTCTAGGTTTATTAGTTATTTAGGGCAGTAGGTTAGAGTTTAGAATTTGTAGGGAGGTTAGGCCCCACATGGAGTGGTTCCTTTTTCACATTTCCCCCCCTAACAACCCTAACCAAATTCGGTTAGGGTGGTCCCGTCCTTTGACAGCTTTTTCACATGTGCTTGCACATGGGTTTGTTGTACTTCCCTAACAAACTATTTTTTATGGTTAATTTGGGAATGCTTACTTATTGTCCAATGAACCCTCACTATGTCCTTGGGAACTGCTTAATTTACATGATCATTTTAAATGATCATGTGCTATTGTACTAGGCTTCACACTTGGATGCCTAGTACTTTGTGTGAAACTATTCTGAACGTATTTTTCTTTTAGCTTAGAGTCTTCATTGCATGTATAAAATTGAACATCAATCTTGGATTGGGTGTGACAACCCAAAATGTATATGTCTTATTCGTATATGAAAAATTGGCTAATATCCCTTAGCCAATTTTTCTATACTATGCCTAATATTTCTCAATATAGGGCATTGGGGTGCCTATGTACCCCTAATAGGTTATCTTAAGAACAAACTGATCTCTTCATTAGACATATGATTTTCCGGAATGTTACAATGTTTTCTATATATAGGGTATTAAAACCTAATTTTTGGGGTTAGCTACAATTACTATTATTCTATTTTGTGTTTTGGAGATTGGGTTTGGCAAACTTGGGAAATTATTCAATTTCTAAATTAGTTTGGAAGAATTTTCTTAAAAATTCAAATTGAATTTATGGGTTTTTTCTTATTGTTATGTAAATTCATGATTTCTTCATTCAAAACTATGAACTATGATCTTTCTTGCATGGGTAACTAAATCCACAACTAGAGTTGTGGGAACCATGGGTAATTAACAAAATATAACTAGCAACTAAGCAATTCTCAAATAGTGTTTTTGCATGTATTGATATTTCTTTTGCTTAGAAGTATTTTTAACGAGTGCACGCGTTGGGAATAACCTTATTGCTATTTTCCGCACCAAGGAGGAAGGAATAGGAAAAAAGTTATCAACATAGATTTAGTGTGATTTTATCTAATAGGCTTGTGTCCTTTGGTGAAAAATAATAACTAAGTCATACATTGATTATGATGTCTAATATAAAGTAAAGGTAAGGGTTAGTAACTCGTACAGGCATGACGGAGTGAAGTTGTATTGAGGTAATACTTTTGTCTTAATTGGCTAGTTTGAATGACGAATGTTGGAGGGCAACTTTTTAGAGCGGGCGCTCTGTGCGGTACTCCTAGCATAGGAGACTATGTTTCCATTCTTTTTTTTTGCTGGAGGTAAATATCCCCCTTCTCGATGTTGAAATTTTACACACGTAGCCGAACAATGGTGCGGGGTAAAATTCTATAGACACTGGACCAAGGATTTAGAGTTACCTAACTTGACACTTTGCATGCAAAACTCTAGGAAAAATTTCTATTGCTCGGAATGCAGCGTTATGAACCTGTGGTGAACACATATACCCTAGTTATTCTCACAACTTGATAAAATCTCAACATCTGCTTTCGTTTACTTGTTAACCTACATTGTTTAAGAACTTTTTTTAGAAACCCCCCCTGGTTATTTACTTGTTTTCGGAAAGACATTGACTAAATGGACATAATTTTTAAATAAAGCTAAGTCTACACCATTTTCCTCGTGGGATCGACCCCAACCTATTATTTTGGTTCTCTACTTGATTACGACCGCTTATACTTCTTTTGGGAGGTATACTTTGTGTGTATCATTTGGTTGGATCCTATAGAAAATTCGTAGAGGGTTTTTTGTTTATTTTTTCTCCTTTGACTTAGTTGACTTAAAAGATAGTTAAGTTTCAATGGTTTGAAGCTTATGGAAAAACTTTCAGGAATTAAAAAAGAGGTTGACTACTGACATAGTTTTGACATTTCTATATGGTACACAAGGTTTTGTGGTGTACTTTTATGCATCAACAGTTGGTTTGGTTGTGTGTTAATTTAGAGTGGCAATGTTATACTTTATGGAGCCTCTAGACATTTGAAAGTTCATCAGAAATAAATTACCCAAAGCATGACTTAGAGTTTGTTGTTGTAGTTTTTTGTTTGAAGAATGGCGTCATTACTTGTATGGTGTTCATGCTCATATATTCATTGATCATAAGAGACTGAAACATGTGTTCACCTAGAAGGAGCTTAATGTCAGACAAATGTGGTGGTTAAAATTACTCAAGGATTTTGAAATGGGTATTCTTTACCACCAAGGTAAGACTTTTGCGGTTGTTGATTGTCTAAGCAAGTTGTCTATGGGAAGAACTATTCATGTTGATGAAGGAATAGAGAGTTAGCAAAAAATGTGCACAGACTTGCATGCCTAGGAGTAAGACTTATAGACTCGATAGGAGGACGAATCAATACAATGATCCTATTTTTCTTGAATTGAAGGCAAATGTTCATAAGCAAAGAGAATTAGCATTTGAACAAGGGAAGGATGATATATTGAGGTATCAAGGAAGGTTGTGTGCACCAATGGTGGATATACTTCAAGAGAGGATCATGGAGGAAACTCATAGCTCCTGATATTTCATTCATCCGGGTTCCACAAAGGTGCATCGCAATTGTAATCATTTAAAATTTATTAAATATAAATTTATAAAATGATTCGGATTATATTGAATTCATAAATATATTAATCAAAATAAATATTCTGATACAAGCTTGATGATGCTGATGGCTTAAGGATCGGTCCTATAAATGCCAAATTTCTAAAGAGATACTATCCATGAAGGAAGATGATGCTCCTTAAGGTACGAGCCTAAACTGCATGTCACTCCTGGCCCGCAAGAGTAAAAACTGTGTACGGCACCAAAAAAAAAAAACTCAAATCCCCAGAACTACGTTGTGACTTGATCCTCTTCATTGAGGTACGTAGGCGCTTAGAACCATATTCTATGTTCAGTTGCATGAGTGTCAAAAAAAATGTTCCCACTTGATCTATTGCATGAAAGTCAAAGCGATATATATTTTATTTTTATCTTTTGTCTCATCAAACTTAAGACTTGCACGAAGTATTGATGGGTCTATGGAAGGGGCAAACCCTTACAAAATATGAATCTCTTATTAGTACGGTGGAAGTCTTTAAATTAGATCAAGTATGAAAATTGGAGTCTTTATATTCTTCGAGTTTATTATTTGAAGTATCCAAATTCTCTAAGTATACAGGTTGAAGCATTCAAATACTCTAAGTATGAAGGTAAGACTTCAAGTATATAAGTAGAAGTCTCCAAATGCGTATGTAATTGAATTCCATGCCTAAAGGTGCGCGAGATTTGTCCCTTTGCACCTTAAGCTAGCTTTGTTGTGGATTATCCCTCAATAGATCATTGAATTTCTATGTTTCAAGGTGGACAAACTTGTCCCTTTGCACCTTAAGTTGACTTTTTCACTGGTGTATATTTAAAAGGATCTTTAAATTTTTTCATGCCTTAAGGTGGACAAACTTGTCCCTTTGCACCTTAAGTTGACTTTTTCACTAGTGTACATTTAAAAGGATCTTTAAATTTTTCATGCCTTAAGGTGGATGATGTTTGTCCCTTTGCACCTTAATCTAGCTTTGTTGCGAGCTTATCCTTCAACGAATCTTTAAATTTCTATGCCTTAAGGTGGACAAACTTGTCCCTTTGCACCTTAAGCTAGAGTTCCGACGGATTTATCTTTAAAAGGATCTTTAAATTTCCATGCCTTAAGGTGGACAATATTTGTCCCTTTGCACCTTAAACTTGTCTTTTCACGGGTTTATCCTGTCTCAAGTTGGTTAAGCATTCAGGACCTTGTAACACCTTGAGGTTATCTTCAAGGCGGGAGCGTTACATGGTATCCTATTAAAGCTTCAAGTTGGTCAAGCGTTCGGGACCTTATAACACCCTGAGGTTATCTTCAAGGCGGGAGTGTTACACGGTATTCTAGTAAAGCTTCATTCAAACATTCAGGACCTTGTAACACCTTGAGGTTATCTTCAAGGCGGGAGCGTTACATGGTATCCTATTAAAGCTTCAAGTTGTTCAAGCGTTCGAGTCCTTGTAACACCTTGAGGTTATCTTCAAGGCGGGAGTGTTACACGGTATTCTAGTAAAGCTTCATGGTCAAACATTCAGGACCTTGTAACACCTTGAGGTTATCTTCAAGGCGGGAGCTTTACATGGTATCCTATTAAAACTTCAAGTTGGTCAAGCATTCGGGACCTTGTAACACCTTGAGGTTATCTTCAAGGCGGGAGCGTTACACGGTATTTTAGTAAAACTTCATGGTTAAGCATTCGGGACCTTGTAACACCTTGAGGTTATCTTCAAGACGGGAGCGTTACACAGTATTTTAGTAAAGCATCATGGTTAAGCATTCGGGACCTTGTAACACCTTGAGGTTATCTTCAAAGCGGGAGCGTTACACGGTATTTTAGTAAAGCTTCATGGTTAAGCATTCGGGACCTTGTAACACCTTGAGGTTATCTTCAAAGCGGGAGCGTTACACGGTATTTTAGTAAAGCTTCATGGTTAAGCATTCGGGACCTTGTAACACCTTGAGGTTATCTTCAAAGCGGGAGCGTTACACGGTATTTTAGTAAAGCTTCATGGTTAAGCATTCGGGACCTTGTAACACCTTGAGGTTATCTTCAAAGCGGGAGCGTTACACGGTATTTTAGTAAAGCTTCATGGTTAAGCATTCGGGACCTTGTAACACCTTGAGGTTATCTTCAAAGCGGGAGCGTTACACGGTATTTTAGTAAAGCTTCATGGTTAAGCATTCGGGACCTTGTAACACCTTGAGGTTATCTTCAAAGCGGGAGCGTTACACGGTATTTTAGTAAAGCTTCATGGTTAAGCATTCGGGACCTTGTAACACCTTGAGGTTATCTTCAAAGCGGGAGCGTTACACGGTATTTTAGTAAAGCTTCATGGTTAAGCATTCGGGACCTTGTAACACCTTGAGGTTATCTTCAAAGCGGGAGCGTTACACGGTATTTTAGTAAAGCTTCATGGTTAAGCATTCGGGACCTTGTAACACCTTGAGGTTATCTTCAAAGCGGGAGCGTTACACGGTATTTTAGTAAAGCTTCATGGTTAAGCATTCGGGACCTTGTAACACCTTGAGGTTATCTTCAAAGCGGGAGCGTTACACGGTATTTTAGTAAAGCTTCATGGTTAAGCATTCGGGACCTTGTAACACCTTGAGGTTATCTTCAAAGCGGGAGCGTTACACGGTATTTTAGTAAAGCTTCATGGTTAAGCATTCGGGACCTTGTAACACCTTGAGGTTATCTTCAAAGCGGGAGCGTTACACGGTATTTTAGTAAAGCTTCATGGTTAAGCATTCGGGACCTTGTAACACCTTGAGGTTATCTTCAAAGCGGGAGCGTTACACGGTATTTTAGTAAAGCTTCATGGTTAAGCATTCGGGACCTTGTAACACCTTGAGGTTATCTTCAAAGCGGGAGCGTTACACGGTATTTTAGTAAAGCTTCATGGTTAAGCATTCGGGACCTTGTAACACCTTGAGGTTATCTTCAAAGCGGGAGCGTTACACGGTATTTTAGTAAAGCTTCATGGTTAAGCATTCGGGACCTTGTAACACCTTGAGGTTATCTTCAAAGCGGGAGCGTTACACGGTATTTTAGTAAAGCTTCATGGTTAAGCATTCGGGACCTTGTAACACCTTGAGGTTATCTTCAAAGCGGGAGCGTTACACGGTATTTTAGTAAAGCTTCATGGTTAAGCATTCGGGACCTTGTAACACCTTGAGGTTATCTTCAAAGCGGGAGCGTTACACGGTATTTTAGTAAAGCTTCATGGTTAAGCATTCGGGACCTTGTAACACCTTGAGGTTATCTTCAAAGCGGGAGCGTTACACGGTATTTTAGTAAAGCTTCATGGTTAAGCATTCGGGACCTTGTAACACCTTGAGGTTATCTTCAAAGCGGGAGCGTTACACGGTATTTTAGTAAAGCTTCATGGTTAAGCATTCGGGACCTTGTAACACCTTGAGGTTATCTTCAAAGCGGGAGCGTTACACGGTATTTTAGTAAAGCTTCATGGTTAAGCATTCGGGACCTTGTAACACCTTGAGGTTATCTTCAAAGCGGGAGCGTTACACGGTATTTTAGTAAAGCTTCATGGTTAAGCATTCGGGACCTTGTAACACCTTGAGGTTATCTTCAAAGCGGGAGCGTTACACGGTATTTTAGTAAAGCTTCATGGTTAAGCATTCGGGACCTTGTAACACCTTGAGGTTATCTTCAAAGCGGGAGCGTTACACGGTATTTTAGTAAAGCTTCATGGTTAAGCATTCGGGACCTTGTAACACCTTGAGGTTATCTTCAAAGCGGGAGCGTTACACGGTATTTTAGTAAAGCTTCATGGTTAAGCATTCGGGACCTTGTAACACCTTGAGGTTATCTTCAAAGCGGGAGCGTTACACGGTATTTTAGTAAAGCTTCATGGTTAAGCATTCGGGACCTTGTAACACCTTGAGGTTATCTTCAAAGCGGGAGCGTTACACGGTATTTTAGTAAAGCTTCATGGTTAAGCATTCGGGACCTTGTAACACCTTGAGGTTATCTTCAAGGCGGGAGCGTTACACGGTATTCTAGTAAAGCATCAAGTTTGTTAAGCATTCGGGGCCATGGAACACCTTGAGAGTTTTATTTATTTATTTTGTTAAGACATGGCCGTTAAGAACATTTTTATGTGATAAATCCATCCATTATGTAGCCTCCATAAAATGTAAAATTCCTTTTGCTGATCTACAAAAAAAAAAAGGGAAATACAAGTGAAGGAGAGATTGTTACCCGTCAAGATGTTTGAGACTCGAAAGGTATTAAATCTTGAATCTTGGATGTGCTGTAGACCTTTATGTCTAGATTAGGAATCACCAAGTGGATTGTGATTTCGCTGTTCCAACGTCAAGACACGAGACTTTTAGTAAGTCACACAAATCTGAAAGTTTTTAGCATGGCAGAATTTAGAGCTAACTTCAAAAAATCATCTAGAAAGATTCTGAAGGTGTTAAATTTTGAATTTTGGATATGTTAGAGATCGAAAAGTCTAGTTTCTTAAATATCAAACGGTTCATGATTTTGATTTTTCTACAATGAGATATGAATTTTCTACGACGAACATGTGAGGCTGTAAATAAGTGACGAATTTTTAGCATGACAGAATCTAGAGCTAACTTCAAAAAATCATCTTGAAAGATTCTTAAGGTATTAAATTTTGAATTTTGGATATGTTAGAGATGAAAAAGTCTAGTTTCTGAAAAATCAAATGGTTCATGATTTTGATTTTTCTACAATGAGATATGAATTTTCTACGACGAACATGTCAGGCTGTAAAAAAAGTGACGGATTTTTAGCATGACAGAATCTAGAGCTAACTTCAAAAAATCATCTAAAAAGATTCTGAAGGTATTAAATTTTGAATTTCGGGTATGTTTGATATCTAAAAGTCTAGTTTCTGAAAAATCAAACGGTTCATGATTTAGTTTATTCTACAATGAGATATGAATTTTCTACGACAGACATGTCAAGCTGTAAAAAAGTGACGAAAATAAATAAAAAAAAAGAAGGAAAATTACCTTGAGTATACCCTTTTCGTCGTAGGCTCACAATCTGTAATTGAAGATAAAATTATGGAGACAATGTATCTATTTTTAGATGTCATGTGGTGGGATAAAATCCTTCTCCTAGTTCATTTACAATTTCTTTTTGGCTTGGGCAATAAAACATATATATGAACATGAAATTGAGTAGGATTACAATTGTTAATTCAATTATAATTCATTTTTAACTAAGGTGAATTTAGTAACCAGTTAATGCTTCAAGCCTAATCTCTAAAAGATAAAATATCTCGACAAGACTTGAAGGAGGGGGCATTTGTAATCATTTAAAATTTATTAAATATAAATTTATAAAATGATTCGGATTATATTGAATTCATAAATATATTAATCCAAATAAATATTGTGGATTGATATAATTGAGTTAAATATTTAAGTCCAATAAATATGGATTTAATTAAAGTCTAAATTAATTGATTTGGGCTACATTGGATGAACCCAATTTGTTAAACCCAATCTCATCTCATTCTAGAGCCCATCTTGGCGCCACGTGTGCAGATGATGTGGCATGCCAAGTCAAATAAGAAAACCAATAGAATCATGACATGTGTCAAAGATGACAAGCCCGCTCCATAAAGCCCAAATGCCATGTCACTTTAATCTGATTGGCTGAATGGAATCCTATTCCAATCGCAACTCCTCTATTCTAAAACTATAAATAGGGGTCCTCATAATTCAGAAAAGGGACAGAAAATTCTAAACAAGAAGCTAGAGAAACTCTGTGGTACAAACGCCATTTAATTCTCTACAAAGCTACAAGTTTAAGAATTCAAGCATTCAAGTTCAAGAACGATCAAGATCAAGACCACCGAATTCAAGAACAAGCTCGAAGCCCTTGAGTTCAAATAAAAGTCAAGATCAAGATAAAGTTCAAGTTCAAGTTCATCATAGATTCAAGAACAAGCTTTAAAGCCCTTGAATTTATATTTGAAAAGGCGAATTCAGAGGAATTATAGAGATTGTAACACTCGCATTTGAAATAATAAAATCGATTGTTGCTATAATTTTCCGTTCTTGATTATTGTTTTCTCGACCCGAATTTTTTTGTCTACAAATTCTGGCACGCCCAGTGGGACAATCTCTACCTCTCATCTCAACTTTTCAAACGTCAAAGAATATCAAGATGACTTCCATGAAAAACAACTCTCAATTAACCGCCTCTAAGGTCATTAGCTCCAAGTTCTCTACTGAAGTTGAAGACATCCTTGGTGTTACCTTTGGAAGTTTTGGAGTTGTTACGAGAAGCAAGGCTGCTACACTAGGACAACAAACACTTCAAGTGTCGTCTGCATCAACTCCTGTTTTTGGGTCTTCGACTGCAAAAGGAGCAAGTTTCTCCACAAATGATCTAGAAGGAGGAAGTAGTGTTGCTGAAAAGATCAAGATTACATTGGCTCTACTTGAGCAATCAGGTTCCAAGAACTCTACCACAAGGGAGAACTGTGATTCAACTTATGAATCATCTTCACGTATATCGCGTAACGTGAGTCCACTGAAAATTAACTTACGCGACAATCCATGTTACTCTCCTGCATCTCCGATGATCATGCAAACGATGGTGACTGCTGCTTCCTCTCCTGAGGAACAACTCGCAAATCTGACGAAGTTAGTAGAAGGATTGACGAAGCACGTACAACACCAAGAATCTCGAATTGACAAGTTGATGGACAGGATAGAAGGACTTTTAGATGGAGATGCGAGCCATGCACCTGGAAAGGGCATTGAAGTTCAAGAAATCGAAGATCCTGCTAAGAAAGCCCCATTTGTTAAAGAGATGCCGGTTTCTTCTGAAGGAATGATCCCACTCGATCGCTTGAAGGAGTTTATTGAAGTCACTATCAAAGATAAGTATGAAGGCTCCACCAAGTCTTCTCATATGTATGCTAAGCCATACACTGCTAGGATTGATAACTTTAAAATGCCTGCTGGTTATCAACCTCCCAAATTTCAACAATTTGAGGGAAAAGGAAATCAAAAACAACATGTAGCGCACTTCGTGGAGACATGTAACAATGCTGGAACATATGGAGACTATCTTGTCAAACAGTTTGTTCGCTCTCAAAAAGGAAATGCCTTTGATTGGTACACGGATCTCGAACCTAACTCTATTGATAGTTGGGAGCAACTAGAACATGAGTTTCTTAATCACTTCTATAGCACAAGGCGCACGGTGAGCATGGTAGAACTCACGAATACTCGCCAAAGGAAGGATGAACCGGTCATAGATTTCATAAATCGGTGGAGGAACGCGAGCCTAAATTGCAAGGACAGGCTTAGTGAAGCTTCTGCAATCGAAATGTGTATTCAAGGAATGCACTGGGAGCTTCTTTACATCTTGCAAGGAATAAAACCAAAATCTTTCGAGGATTTAGCTACTCGCACTCATGATATGGAGTTGAGCATGACATCTGCCGGAAAAGATATGACTATTGTCCATGATCCTCGCAAAGGAAGAGACAAACAGGAACCCAAGAGGTGGAGCAAGTTTCTGCCCAAAAATGACAACAAAGAATCCATCAGTGTAAATGTGTCACCCGCAAAGTTCACCATGAATGAGGGCGTAAAACAAAATGTGAGAACGACTTTCCAAGCTCGTTCAAATCAAAAGTCGACGTTAAGGGAGATGCAAGGAAAAAAGTATCCCTTCTTGGATTCTGACGTTTCTGAAATTTTTGATGAATTACTTGAGTTAAAGCTCATTGACTTGCCATAGATGAAGCGACCCGATGAAGCTGGAAAAACTGATTACCCAAATTATTGCAAGTATCACAGACTTGTGAGTCATCCTCTTGAAAAATATTTTGTCTTTAAGGATAGAGTGATGCGATTGGTAAACGAAAATAAAATTAACCTTGATGATGAGAAGGCTAGTTCTAACCAGATTTCTATCACGTTTGGGTCTTTGGATCCAATCCAAATGTATATCTCTGAAAAGCATGAAGAAAAGCCAGTAGAACAGGACGTTGACATAGATGGTGATGAGGGTTGGATTCTTGTAACTAGGCGAAGACGCAACAAGTCAAGCTTACGAAAAGAATTATCCGAGCAACCGGTTAGAGGAAAAATGGTGAAGAAATCAGAGAAGCAAAAATCAATCAAGCGCCCCAAAAGGGCAAAGGTTGAAGTGCATCACTACCAAAAACCTCGACGTCTTGTGACTCTAGAGGAATTCTTGCCAAGCTCGTTCGGTACAAAGTCTACTCAAGGCAATGTCGAGGCATCATGTTTCAATGTGGATAAAGGACAAACAATGAATGTGCCTCCTACTGTAAAAGAAGGAACAACGAGTGAATCCTCACCAAAAGTGTCTCCTGGGGAAGAAGAAAAAGAAACAAGGGAAATCTCAGAAATGATGTCTCTTTCATCTTCTGAAAAATCTATTGAACTTTCTTCCCAAGAAGCACATGTCTGTGATACTAAAATCACATTTACGGATAACGATCTTCTATTTGGTGAAACACTACACAATCGTCCTTTGTATATGGTGGGTCATGTGCTAGAGAAGAAGATAAATAGAATCTTAATAGATGAAGGATCTGGAGTCAACATTTTGCCTATCCACACATTGAAGGAACTTGGCATCACGACTGGGGAACTTAGTGAAAGTCGTCTGTTGATACAAGGATTTAATCAAGGTGGGCAGAGGTCCATAGGCTCTATTAAATTAGAGATCCACATGGGAGATTTGCGATCAAGCGCATGGATGCATGTGATTGACGCAAAGACATCATACAATATATTACTTGGCAGGCCTTGGGTACATGAGAATAGAATTGTCTCATCTTCTTACTATCAATGTTTGAAATATCTTGAAGGTGGAATTGAAAGAAAGATAGTTGCAGATGATAATCCTTTCACCGAAGTGGAGACACACTTTGCGGATGCGAAATTCTATATGAGAAGTTATGTTGTTAAAGGGGTCAAATCCAATGACGTCAAATCAATCAAGATTGATAATATCGTAAGCAAAAGAATTGATGCAGCTATCGATAAGGTAAAAATTGACACTAAAGACTCTTGTCCCATTCTTAATGAAGGGAAGAACCTGTCTTCAAAGAAGAAGCAGACTTCTAGGCTTTGCTATGTTCCAAAAGCGAAGAAAGAACAAGATCAACCATCTAACCTTGAAGAAAATGCATTAAGAGGGCTAACTCTTCCTATCAGACGGATTGATGCAATAAACTTGTCTTCTAAGTTGCCAGAAAAGTCAGTCGCTCAAGATCAAGTGCTAGATATGGCTCTCCCTACAAAACGCACAAGAGAAGGTTTTGATCCCAATGCCTACAAGTTATTTGTGAAGGCAGGATACAACCCTAGCGAGCCATCAGTGCTAGGGAAACTCCCATCAGAAGATACACCTAGGAAAGTGCGTGAAGGCCTAGGTTATAGCCAACCGCCGCCAATTCGCATCTCCATAAGAAGGGCCAGTAATAATCATATAACTTTTGAAGATGACGTCACTGCTCTCAATAAAAAACCTTCTGTATTTGATCGACTTGGTGAAGCGACAACAAGAATTTCTGTGTTTGAGAGGTTAGGTCCTCTGAAGAAGAATAACAAAAACTTGAGAAGTTATTTAAAAGTTACAACTCCTGCTTCACATTTGATTCGAAAGGATTTCAGAAGTTTGATTCCTTCTAGGATGAGGCGACGAGTTGAACTTATGGTTTCTTGTGAAGAGGAACTCAAGGCAAAGGTTCGTACTGTGGTTTACACCAAAGAGCGCGAGGAAGATGAAGAAAGTGTAGGTTCCTCAAATCATGTTACAATCCAAAATGAGTGCGATTCTTTGCCTCAAAAGAAGATTGTGGAAGAGGTAGAAGATATTGTCTCGTGTTGTCATATATCAGTCAGTGACAATGATCCTGTGGAAGAAGAAGATGCTAAAGATGCTCCATCAGAACTTGAAGAAGGAGTAAAGATCACAATAGATCCTTTGAAGGAAGTTAACCTTGGAAATAATGAAGATCCGAAGCCAACTTACTTGAGTGCATTTCTAGAAATTGATGAAGAAGTCGCTTACATGAATATACTCAAAGAGTATAGAGATGTATTCCCTTGGAGTTACAAAGAAATGCCTGGATTGAATCCTAGAGTAGCGGCCAATCAATTGGCAGTCAAAAATGGTTCTCGTCCAGTTAAACAAGCTCAAAGACGTTTTAGACCAGACTTGATTCCGTTGATAGAAAATGAAGTTAACAAACTCATTGAGGCAGGCTTTATTCGTGAGGTCAAATATCCTACATGGATTTCAAGTATTGTTCCTGTGAGGAAGAAGAATGGTCAAATTCGAGTTTGCGTTGACTTTAGAGATCTCAATAATGCATGCCCTAAAGATGAGTTTCCTCTTCCCATTCCAGAGTTGATGATTGATGCCACCACTGGTTATGAGGCAATGTCGTTCATGGATGGTTCTTCTGGATATAATCAAATCCGCATGTCACCAAAAGATGAAGAACTCACTGCATTTCGCACGCCAAAAGGTATTTATTGCTACAAAGTGATGCCATTTGGTTTAAAGAATGCTGGCGCCACATATCAAAGGGCTATGCAAAATATCTTTGACGACTTGCTCCATAAAAATGTTGAATGTTATGTTGATGATTTGGTAGTAAAGTCGAGGAAGAGGGGTGATCATTTGAAAGACTTAAGGATGGTGTTTGAGTTACTCCGAAGATATCAACTAAGGATGAATCCATTGAAATGTGCCTTCGGAGTTACTTCCGGCAAGTTCCTTGGCTTTATTGTGAGACATCGAGGAATTGAAATTGATCAAGCCAAAGTCGATGCAATATCAAAGATGCCTGAACCTCGAGATATTCATGAGTTAAAAAGTCTCCAAGGAAAGTTAGCCTACTTGAGAAGGTTCATCTCAAATCTAGCGGGGAGATGTCAACCATTCAGTCATCTCATGAAGAAAGGTGCTCCTTTTAATTGGGACCAAACATGTAGCGAAGCCTTTAAAAGTATCAAATCGTATCTAGCGAAACCTCCGGTTTTGGCAGCCCCTATACCTGGAAAACCATTGATACTCTACATTGCAGCACAAGAAAGGTCTGTAGGAGCCCTGTTAGCTCAAGAGAATAGTGAAGGCAAAGAAAATGCTCTTTATTACTTAAGTAGAACGATGACGCCAAATGAGCTAAATTATTCGCCAATTGAAAAGTTATGCTTGGCACTGGTCTTCTCAATTCAAAAGATGAAGCATTATTTTCAAGCTCATGTTGTCCGCCTTATTTCTAGAGCAAATCCCATCAAGTTTGTTATGTCAAAACCTGTCCTTAGTGACCGACTAGCAAGATGGTACCTCCAATTCCAACAATTTGAGATTGTGTACATCCCTCAAAAATCCGTGAAGGGACAAGCACTAGCGGATTTCTTAGCAGACCATCCTATACCAAATGATTGGGAGTTAACTGATGAGTTTCCTGATGAAGATGCGATGTTAATTGAAGTTCAACCTCCTTGGAAAATGTACTTTGACGGGGCTGCACATCGCGGCGGAGCTGGTGCTGGTGTGGTGTTCATCACTTCACAAGAAGAGATTCTACCATTCTCTTTTACTCTAAAACAATGTTGCTCCAATAATGTCGCTGAATATCAAGCACTGATACTTGGACTTGAAATGGCCGTTGACATGAAACAATTACATTTACAGGTCTTTGGTGACTCTCAATTGGTGATTAATCAACTCTTAGGAAGTTATGAGGTAAAAAAGCCTGAATTGCGACCTTATCATGATTATGCTCAAAAGTTGATAAGATGGCTTGGGGATGTAACCCTTCAACATGTGCGTCGAACAGAGAATAAGAAAGCTGATGCATTGGCTACTCTAGCTTCAACGCTAACCCTTCCTGATCAAACGCAAGTAACTGTCTGTCAAAAATGGATAGTACCACCGTCAAATGAGGAAGAATATATTGAAAATAAGCTTGATCATATCGTCGCCATTGTTGAAGCTGCGAAGGAAGATTGGAGACAACCCATCATTGACTACCTATGTTATGGGATACTTCCAGAAAATCCAAGAAGAAGAACTGACATACGTCGTCGTGCACCTCGTTTCCTTTACTACAAGGATACATTATATAGAAGATCATTTGAGGGTATGTTATTACGATGTTTGGGAGAGGAAGAAACGATTCAAGCTCTGCAAGAAGCACACTCAGGAGTATGTGGATCACATCAATCTGGACCAAAACTTCATTTTCACATAAAGAGGATGGGGTATTACTGGCCAACCATGGTGAAAGATTGCTTATATTATGCTAGAAAATGTGATGCTTGTCAATTTCATGCGAATTTCATTCATCAGCCACCCGAAGTATTGCACCCAACCATCGCATCTTGGCCATTTGACGCTTGGGGACTGGATATTGTAGGACCATTACCAAAGTCTTCTGGTGGACATTTGTACATCTTGGCTGCAACTGATTACTTTTCAAAATGGGCTGAAGTTGTCGCTCTAAAAGAGGTGAAGAAAGAGAATGTTGCAAATTTCATCCGAGTAAATATTATCTATCGCTTTGGCATCCCTCGATATATAATAACAGACAATGGAAAGCCATTTGATAACAAGTTAATGAACAAGATTTGTAATCTTTTTGACTTTAAGCAGCGTAAATCTTCTATGTACCATGCTGCCGCTAATGGTCTTGCTGAAGCATTCAATAAAACTCTATGCAACCTGCTCAAGAAAGTTGTCTCCAAATCCAAACGGGATTGGCATGAAAGAATGGAAGAAGTTTTGTGGGCATATAGGACAACATATCGCACACCAACTCAAGCAACACCATATTCACTTTCTTTTGGAGTTGAAGCAGTCCTGCCACTCGAGCCTCAAATACCCTCCTTAAGACTTGCTATTCAAGAAGGGCTCACTGAGGAAGAAAATGCTCGATTGCGTCTTGTTGAGTTAGAAGCACTTGATGAAAAGAGGTTAAAAGCCCAACAAAACCTTGAATGTTATCAAGCTCGTCTATCTCGTGCTTTTAATAAGAAGGTTCTCTTAAGGTGCTTTCAAGTTGGAGATCAAGTTCTCGCGATAAGAAGACCAATCATTACTTCGCACAAGTCTGGGGGAAAATTTACCTTAAAGTGGGATGGACCATATGTCGTACAAGAAGCATATTCAAATGGTGCTTACAAGCTTGTTGATGTTGATGGCTTAAGGATCGGTCCTATAAATGCCAAATTTCTAAAGAGATACTATCCGTGAAGGAAGATGATGCTCCTTAAGGTACGAGCCTAAACTGCATGTCACTCCTGGCCCGCAAGAGTATAAACTGTGTACGGCACCAAAAAAAAAAAAAACTCAAATCCCCAGAACTACGTTGTGACTTGATCCTCTTTATTGAGGTATGTAGGCGCTTAGAACCATATTCTATGTTCAGTTGCATGAGTGTCAAAAAAAATGTTCCCACTTGATCTATTGCATGAAAGTCAAAGCGACATATATTTTATTTTTATCTTTTGTCTCATCAAACTTAAGACTTGCACGAAGTATTGATGGGTCTATGGAAGGGGCAAACCCTTACAAAATATGAATCTCTTATTAGTACGGTGAAAGTATTTAAATTAGATCAAGTGTGAAAATTGGAGTCTTTATATTCTTCGGGTTTATTATTTGAAGTATCCAAATTCTCTAAGTATACAGGTTGAAGCATTCAAATACTCTAAGTATGAAGGTAAGACTTCAAGTATATAAGTAGAAGTCTCAAAATGTCTATGTAATTGAATTCCATGCCTAAAGGTGCGCGAGATTTGTCCCTTTGCACCTTAAGCTAGCTTTGTTGCGGATTATCCCTCAATAGATCATTGAATTTCTATGTTTTAAGGTGGACAAACTTGTCCCTTTGCACCTGAATCTAACTTTGTTGCGAGTTTATCCTTCAACGAATCTTTAAATTTTCATGCCTTAAGGTGGACAAACTTGTCCCTTTGCACCTTAAGTTGACTTTTTCACTAGTGTATATTTAAAAGGATCTTTAAATTTTTCATGCCTTAAGGTGGACGATATTTGTCCCTTTGCACCTTAATCTAGCTTTGTTGCGAGCTTATCCTTCAACGAATCTTTAAATTTCTATGCCTTAAGGTGGACAAACTTGTCCCTTTGCACCTTAAGTTGACTTTTTCACTAGTGTACATTTAAAAGGATCTTTAAATTTTTCATGCCTTAAGGTGGACGATATTTGTCCCTTTGCAACTTAATCTAGCTTTTTTGCGAGCTTATCCTTCAACGAATCTTTAAATTTATATGCCTTAAGGTGGACAAACTTGTCCCTTTGCACCTTAAGCTAGAGTTCCAACGGATTTATCTATAAAAGGATCTTTAAATTTCCATGCCTTAAGGTGGACAATATTTGTCCCTTTGCACCTTAAACTGGTCTTTTCACGGTTTTATCCTGTCTCAAGTTGGTTAAGCATTCAGGACCTTGTAACACCTCTAGGTTATCTTCAAGGCGGGAGCGTTACATGGTATCCTATTAAAGCTTCAAGTTGGTCAAGCGTTCGGGACCTTATAACACCTTGAGGTTATCTTCAAGGCGGGAGTGTTACACGGTATTCTAGTAAAGCTTCATGGTCAAACATTCAGGACCTTGTAGCACCTTGAGGTTATCTTCAAGGCGGGAGCGTTACATGGTATCCTATTAAAGCTTCAAGTTGATCAAGCGTTCGAGTCCTTTTAACACCTTGAGGTTATCTTCAACGCGGGAGCTTTACACGGTATCCTATTAAAACTTCAAGTTGGTCAAGCATTCGGGACCTTGTAACACCTTGAGGTTATCTTGAGTTTAAAAGGTAGTTTGGTATTTCGCTTACCCAACTTACATAATTCATTTTTGATAATAATTTTGTAGGGTCTATAAAATTTACTACGTTAAGTTTACACTTTTGCGAAATAAAGTTAGGGTTTTTGGAGAAAGAACACAAGAGAAAAGAAATGAGGAAAAGTAAGATTCATCATTTCAGAAGAATTTGATTACGGATTTATTTAAGGATTTGATCCCACAAGATATGTGAATATCTCATAGCGTTGGGTTTATTAATCCACATTCCAAGGATGTTTAATTCATTGAAAATTCGTCCTAGAGGTGTTGGAAAATTGATGTGCTTGACATATATTCTTGAATTCGAATGTTATTATTGAAATAGGATGAATTGAGAAGTTTAAGAGATCCTTATATTGAGGTTTAGGGTTGAATTGAGTTAGTTTCTTGGGATTTAAAATGAATCTGGGAAAAATAGTCGAGTTAGGAGATTTGTGGATGGGAAACGAAGAAGAAAAAAGTCCAGCAGGGTCTATGAAACAAGTCCTTGTCGCGTACTTGTTCCCCTAGTGAAAAAAGATTTCTTCCATGTTATAGAGAGGACACAAACTTCACCTTTTCAAAATTTAATTTTGCAAATAATAATTTAGAAACATCGCCGCATAATAGACTAGTTCGAAGATAGTGATTTCTTAAGTTTTCTCAAGTGTCCAAGTAAACCTAAGAGTCAAGTGAAGTGAAGTTCATCAATATTTTCAAGGGTCTTTTACAAACGTTGTAACTTTGTTTTTAAGACTCCAGTTAAAAATTAAGAAAAGAGAAAAGAGTTGAATTCATTTCTCAAAGGTTTATAAGGGAAGTAATTATTCCCTAAGAAGTTTGTAAATGTTTTCACATTCAAACAAGAAAGGAAACTGAGATTTCCAAAAGAGCCATTGAGCTAGTTTTTCAGTAAAGAGGAAACTATGATTCCCAAGAGAGATTTTAAACTAAGTTTTAGCAATTATATCAAACAAGAGAAGAAGTTGTTTTAAACACATATGAGCTAAGTCAATACTTAGAGTAGTATTTAGAACCAATATGGGGAAGCGAGATCATTATTAACTCAATCCCCCATAATCCATATAGCCATCATGGGAAGTGAAATTATCATACATTTGATATGATTCCTTAGTGCTTCTTAGCATAGACTATTGATCCACTTAGTAGTTTAGGTCCTAATCGATGGTAAGGTATATGATGATCCTTAGCAAAGTGATGTAAATCGTGGTACCATAACTAGTCTCATAGTGATGGTTGTCAGTTAGAGAATCTCCACAGAAGTTATTGTATTTTTATTATAATTTTATGTACATTAAGAGTTATGTTGTATCCCTTTATTTACACAGAGTTGAATCAATGTATTTAAATAAGATTTTCTTTATACCGCATTGGTTTTAAACTTCTTTATAATGAAATAAGTTTAGTGAAGTATTCATGAGTTGAGAAGAGTCAGGTTAGTGTTTATTTCAAAATCTCTTTCAAGACTATGTTTGTTATAATTCCAACTCGCACACTCATACACTCAATGTACTTATGCGAGTTGGATTGCATCGTTTTATGATGCAAACACAGCTAACCAGGATCATCATCAAGAGCCTCGTTGATCCAACTTGGCCACTCAGAGTTTCTTTGTGAGCCTCATTGCCTTCTGGAGGACATTGTTATTTTCTTTCTAGTCTAGTTCATTAGGATGTTGTGGGAATTGTCCCAACATCTATCTTAGTTGTTTTTAGAGACTTCACAGATAGTTAGTAGTTAGGTAGTCTTTACAATATCGTTCACATGTTAAAGATATGAGTTATTTTTTCCATGTTTAATGTTTGATTCTTTTAACATTCAAAGCTTAATTATTAAGTTATTTGAGTAAGTGAAATTTACCATTGTAATAATGCTTATAGTCTTTTGCTGAGTTAAGTAAGTTACTCCAAGGGTTCTCTTTGGGATCAACGATGATCTTCAAGTTTCAGCTATTTCCAGGGTATAGGCTCGGGGCGTGACAATTTCTTCCTTTCTGTTTCATTCTAGTGTTACAGATCCTGGTATGTTTTTTTTTTATAATTATTAACTTATGCTTATGATATTGATTGTTATTTCTTGAATACATATTGTAAATTTTGTTGTTTATGTTGCTTCAAAGTTATTGTTATAAGTATTTGTTAGTACATATTTTATGCAAATCAATCTACTACAGCTATAAATATCATTACGAAATTTCTTACAACATTTTCCAATGAAATATTTTCTTCTAAAAAATCAAGCATAAAAATTTATATGGTTATTTTATTGTAATTATAATAATATTAATATTAACTGGAATTAAAAAAATTAGAATCAAACGATAGAATTAAAACTAATAACTAAGTAAAATTTTATGATACACCATGATGACAATTTTTTCGCATCAAATTACTTTATTGAACTTTATTCCCATTGTCCCTTACTTCTCTTTACCCTTTTCAAGGATCCTTATTGTTATCTTTGTGCAACTTCAATTCAAAAACATTAGCATAACTATATTACACATGAAATTTGGATTTTGGATGACTGCATTTTAATTTTAAAACATGTAATGGCTTCATATTATTTATTGGTATATCATATGATTATGAAACCTTTACTCCTGATAAACACATAGTTTTATATATAAATATATATGTATATATATATATATGTGTGTGTGTGTGTGTGTGTGTGTGTATATGTAATATTTTATGTTTTGAAAGTAATAGATAGTGTATTACTAACAAATACGCAAAGAAGAAGATTGAGAAAAATACTTATATGACTCTCTGATTAAAGAAACTCTGTAACCATGACGACAAAAACAAACTAACCATTGTATGATTTCAAAATCAAATTAATGAATCTATAATTTTAAATTATGTAAACTAGGACAAGATAGTGTTATGATTTTTAATTTTACTTTTTATTTTAATAAAAATATGATAAACTACTAATGAATTACCTCTTTACTCTTGAAAATAAATTTATTTAGAAATACTATAACATTAAAATATAATTAAGAAAATTTCTATTTTAATAAACTTTAAAGAAAATTGTTATAAGTGAGCGAAGCGCGAGCTTATATTCTACTATATATATATATATATATATATAAATATATATAAATATATATAAGAGAACTCGATGCCCACTTATCTGGCGCCATCGCAAAAAAAGATTCCCTTTTAATTTATTTATTTCAAAAATTAGCCTTTCCATTTCATGAAAAGTTGTGTCTTTCGTTAAAACTTGTGACTTTTATGAAAAGTTCTGACTATTGAAAAGTTGTAACTACTATGAAAACTTATAACATTAATGAAGTTTGTGACCTTAACGATGTGTTGTGACTTTTGCAAGTAGTTTTGACCTTTCGATAACACACAATAAATATTTGTCACACTACACTTTGTTGTCAATATATAGAGGGGTTTCTTCTCTCTTAAATCAGTGAAAAGTCTGGACTACCACTACTTCTTCTTCTTCTACATAATTAAATATTTATGTACTTTGGTACTATTGAATGATGCAAGGACACATTTATTTTACCATCATTACACTGTGAATAAAATTGTTTCTTCCTCAGAGGATCTATTTCTTTAAACCTCGGGTACTAGAGGAGAATAATTTCTTTAAGTAGAAACTCTGCAATTAGTGAGATTAATTTTCCCCTTTTAGTTTCATTCTATTGTTACAGATCTTTGTATGTTATTTATAGTCATTAATTTATGATTATGATATTTATTATTTGTTTTGAGTACATGTTTTAAACCTTGTTGTTTATGTTAGTTCAAAAAGTTATTGTTAAAAGTATTTGTTTATACACACACTCAATGTAAATCAACCTACAAAAGATTCTTAAATAAGTTTTTTGTAAAATTGATTACAACATTCTCAAAAGAAATCTTTTCTTCTAAACAAATCAAGACAAAATATTTATATGATTTTTTTTTGTTGTCATTAAAATTATAATATTAACAGGAGAAACAAAAATAAGTCAAATCACAGAATTTAAACACCAACTAATTAATATTCTATGGTACACAATGATGACTACTCTTGTAACAATTGGTTTTCGTCATAATAGAAATGCCAATGGAGGAAATTAGGGCAAGAGAAACTTCTTCGTTGTATTTGGATTTTCCAGATCTTGTCAACTTTTGGAGGAAGTCAAAGTCACCAAGGTGTAATTAAATCAGGTAAACATCAAGTAGAGGAATTACGAATTTGATTTCATGATGTGTTAGAAAACATATTAAGAAAGTATGACCTTATGGAATTGAATTTGGGTAAGAAGAACTCCCGAAATCAAACTTAGCGTAAAGGGGTATTTTCTAAACGTCGAGGGTTAGAGGTTTGTTCTGAAATGCAGGATTAGATTTTTCTCTAATTTTCTCACTGGTTTGGAAATTTATCCTGCGCATCAGGTTTTGTCGGGTACTATGGCGGGTGATAGGGTAACTAAAGGTATGTTTTTATACACAAATCCATTTTTTGATTCCTCAAATATAAAAGAAAGGTTTAACAATGAGGGGGAAGTGTTTTGTTATGAATTCTATGATGGACACAACTCTAAATTTGTTAGTTGGCATAATCTGTGTTATCTATGATTTATAGAATTATTATAGTTTTGGTTGATTAGCAATTTCTTGTTGATTCCCTTGTTATTGTTATTATTTCTAGACCAAGAATAAGTGGAACAAATCTAGAAAGGGAAGGATAATGTTTCTTAGGATTTCAAGCTTGTTTCGAGGTAGGTGATGGTTGTGATTATATGGTTGAGTAATGTATGTTTGTTCTTGATTTATTGTGATACTTGTATATTTATTCATGTTGCAATATATATCATAGTTTTAAGTGAGATAGATAACTTATCATTGCCATGAAAGAATTACATAAATGTGTGATCTTGATGTTGTACTTATGATTGTGATTTTGGTATGTGAATATGGATTGGATTACCACGTTCTTGCAAGCTAACTAGGGCGGGTTGCTACGTTTTGGCACAACTGTGCAATAAGTTGCACGTAGTGCGACAAAAATGAGATTAGATTGTCATGTTCTTGCAAGCTAACTGTTTTACTTTAGGTTCCATGAGAGGACCAATGAGGTGATATAAAATGTGAAATGCGTTGTTGATTTTTCATGTTGATAATATTATGTATGTCTATATATATATATATATATATATATATGTATGTATATATATAT
>NC_028640.1:18834586-18848920 GCF_001406875.1 Solanum pennellii
ATATATATATATATATATATATATAAATTTATGAATGTGATTATAATACTTTTTAATTGTTTATGTTAAACTAGTGCGATAGCTATGTGATCCTTCCAGTACAATATAGTTGTGTAATGATACTTCACTTGCTCTTATTTTGTCTACTACATGTAATCTTCACGCGGCTATCGACAGACCTTGCTTAGTAAATCAATTATTGTAGCTAATAATTCAAGGGTGAGCCAATTCTTCCTGGCTTCCATGTGATTTTCTTTTGTTTATGTCCATCATTTCCGAACTTAGACATTTATTCTAGATAGTCAAATAGTTCATTAGATTGGGGATGTATCCCTTATTTTTTAGAGGTTTATCTTCCATATTGGTATTTATTAGAAGAACTATTGAAGTTTATGAGAACTTCATTAATTAATATCTAAATTCGTCTCGTAGTTTAAATGACTTTGTTTTTGGGTAGTGGCTTGTTTGAGTTGTAATATTTGTTCTCACATCGCTGGGTTAGTGTGGGTGCCAATCATAGTAGTCAGGGTTGTGACAAAGTTTGTATCAGAGACTAGGTTTTTTATTTTTTATTTACCAAAACAAGTCTAATAGAGTCTCACAATATGGTATGGGGACACCTTTACTTTTCTTCAAGAGGCTATAGGACTTTAGGAAATCTCTATATTTTCTCTAGTCTACTATTGTGCTATAACTTGCGTCCAAATGGTATCTGGGTAATGCAAATTAGCATGTAACCTCCTCAATTTTTCGTCGCTGATGGTTAATGCAAGGTTCAATAATGTTCGTCTTGCAGTTCACATCAATGCTCCAACTTAAGAACATGCAGCGAGTGTTCGCGGTCAAGGTAGAAGTCGAGGAAGATCTAGGGGTAGAGTTCGTGGGAGAATAGTGTCTATTGGTCCAGAGGTAACAATTGATAATTCACCTATAATTGAGATCCTCTAGTCCATAATAAAAAGATAGAAGATTATATTGACGTTGTAGATATTGTGGACAATGGATAAGAGGAAGAGGTGTCGGTGGAGACTACGGTTGTTCCCTTCATTTATCTAGTGTTTGCTCAATAGATTATGGAATTCTTAAAAGGGTTGGTTGGTCCTTGAGATCTTCCTCCTACTCAAGTTATAGCTTATCTGCATTTTCCTAGCACTGTGCCCAAGACGGGTGGAAATGTAGGTTCAGATGTTTTCTATTATGACTTGTAATGCCCATGACATGTTGAATAAGTTCTTGAAGCTTAAGCCTCCATTATTTTTGGGTTTTGAGGCTAAAGATGCTAATGAGTTTATCTTAGGATTTTGTGAGGGGCTGCATAAACTAGCTATCATTCACCAACATGGGGTTGAGTTTGTGATTTTCCAAATTCAAAGTGAGCCATGTAATGGTAGAGAACTTATATGGAATGGAGATCTTCTAATTTACCTCCACTTATTTGGAACCAACTTCATGCCTTGTTTTTGGAGAAGTATGTGCCTTGAAATTAGAGAGATCATAAGAATGATGAGCTCACAACATTAGTGAAGGTGGTATGTATGTGGCTTCATAAGAGGCAAAGTTCCATGCTTTATCTAGATATGCTACGCAGCTAGTTACAACAAAGGAGGAGACGATCAAGTTATTTATTAGATGTTTGAATTTTGAGCAAGTATTTTGGGTTCATATGACTTCGGAAGGGAGGAGTTTTAATGAGGTGACAGACTATGTTAAAAAAGTGTATAGGGTGGGGCGAGACTGTCAATTTAAGGCGTTGGCTAAAAGAGCAAAGAATTCTAGTAATTTTCAGGGTTCCTATTCTAGAGGCTCCAGTCGACCAACTCTCATGACCAAGGCAATTCAGTCTGCTATTCCGGCCTATAGGTAAGTATTAACGTAGCCTATCTCACAATTTTCAGGATAGTCAAAGTGTCATGCATGCGATGGGAAGCAGACCATGCTGCGATCATATTTGCTACAACTATGGTGAGATTGGGCAAATGAGGAGAGATTGTCCTCATCCGCATACGCTTAAGTCTGGGCAGTAGCCTTCTAGACCGGTTGTAACTGCGGAGAATTCTAATAATGGTAGAGTGCATCCACAAAGTAGACGAGAAGGTAATCAGCGAGGCTGTTGAGGTAGAAAAAATGTTATTGGAGGTAGGTGTAACATGCAACAAGGTTGAGAGGTGACTCTCCTTGATGATAGAGCTCAAAGTTATGTGTTTGGGCGAAATAATGAGGCGGAGGCATCTAATGTGGTTATCACAAGTACTCTGTGAACAAATGGCTAATGTGTTATTTGATCTGGGTTCAACTTATTCTTATGTGTCTGTGAGATTTGCCTCTTTGAGATGATGTCTGATATTCTTGATGCTCTTATTGAAGTTTCTACCCATGTTGATGAGTCAGTCATAGTAACCTATGTTTTTTGTGCTTGCCCTATCTTCTTTATGGGATTTCAAACATGGTCTGCTTTGATGATTTTGTATATGATTGATTCGGTATACTTTTAGGAATGACTTGGTTGTCCCCTATTATGTTTTTCTTAATTGTAATACTATGTTTGTGACTCCTGAAATTCTAGGGAGGGAAAAATTATCATGGGAAGGGATGTACAAACCTAAGAAAGCTAAAATTATATCCTTTATTCGGCCTAGTAAATTAGCGGAGCAGGGTTGTTTTGCTTACTTGACACATGTTAGAGATGTAGAAGTTGAGATTCCAACTTTTGAGTCTATTCCTCTAGTGACCAAATTTAGCGAAGTGTTTCCCAATGACTTCTCAGGCATGCCTCTGGATAGATTTATTGATTTTTGTATTGATTTGGAGAGTGGTACACACCCTATTACTATCCCTCCATATCGCATGGGTACTACCGAATTAGAAGGGCTTAAGGGTTAAATCCTAGAACTTATTGTTAATTGATTCATTCTTCTTAATGATTCTTCTTGGGGTGCTCCGATTTTGTTTGTTAAGAAAAAGGATGATAATATGAGAATGTATATAGACTATTGGATATCAAATAGAGTCACCATTCGAAACAAGTATCCCTTGCGACGAATAGATGATATCTTTGAATGATTGCAAGTGTCAGTTGTTTTTTCTAAGATCAATCTAAGATGTGGTTACCATCAATCAAAAATTAGGATATAGGATGTACCAAAGACGATGATTAGAATTCGTTATGGGCATTACGAGTTTTTAGTTGTTTTGGTTTGATCAACGCGCCTGCTCCTGATGAGTTTTATGCATGTGGTATTCAATCTATTTATTGATTCTTTTTTGATAGTCTTTATTGATGATATTTTGGTTTATTCGAAAAATGAAGAAGAGCATGCCAACCATATTCGTACTGTATTGAGTGTTCTTGGGAAGCAAGAGTTATATGCTAAATTTTCTAAGTGGGAATATTGGTTAAGATTAGATTCACTTTTGGGAATGTAGTTTCAAAATAAGGGGTAATGGGGGATACTTAAAAGATTGAGGTGGTTAAGAATTGGGTCCGGCCTAGTTCTATGATGGAAGTTGTAACAACCCTAAAAATTGCTATGCTAAATATGCTTAATGCGTCTAGAATGCCTACGATTAGACCGGGTTAACACTGATTGATGCGCGTAGAACCAGACCTATGAACCCTAAAGAAAGACAAGACAACTAACTCGGGGAGTTATTTGTGCTATGAAGGTTGGGTCCAACCATCTAGGGCTTCCGAATATGATGATTTACTGGGATGAGTCAGTACCAGACTTAAAAGGGGGAAATCTAAAGTTTGGAGGGTCTAGGGGTAAAATGGTTTTTTTCCATGCAAAGGGTAGTATCATAATTTCTCTAAATATATAATTAATTTATTAAATTGTAAGGTGGAGGGGCATTTTGGGTAGAGAGGGCCGAAAATTGGCTGTTATAGTGAAGTCTTGCTCACCCGGGTTCGATCCTAGGTGGAAGCGATGATTTAAATTGTTTTTTTTATTTAAGTTGGTAAATTAATGTAATTTATTAATGTTTATTATTTATTGTCTGATTTAAAATAAAATGGAAATCAAATATTTTAATATTTAACTAAATTCTATTTGTCTAAGTCCTAAACTAAACTCCTAAGCCTAAGATAACTCTCTCCTCTCACGTCTATCTCTCACTTTCACTATCAAACCAACTCCCATTAACATTATCTCTCCCAAATAATTTACAAGAACATAAGATAGACCAAAGTTCTTTACATTTGAACAACTCACGATGAAAATTTTCAACAAACAACTAATAAAAAACGTTAGGCAATGGAAGAAGATATTCCGTCAAAAGTTTGGTGTTGAAACATGGATTTGGACGTGAGTGTTGGAGCAGGTTTTGGCAGTAATATCAACTTTTGAATTTCATAAAAGGTATGAGTTCTCATATCTTTTTGTCCCTTTGCCAAGAGAACCTTTAAGGTTCAGTATATTCCGTCAGAAAACTAGGGTTGTTTCCCCGTTGCATGTCCCTATTACTAGATCCCATTAAATCATGGGTTGGTTATTTTTGTTGGTAGAAAAGTAGGGATAATAGGTGTTTTCGTGATGCTTATGTGTTTAAATGTATGTTCAGAATTTTGTGAGTTATGTTGATGTTTTCCGAAAATTTAACTATGTGCGTTAGGTGTGTTGTCGTGGCTATTGGTCACAGTTTAGGAATTGAAATGGCATGTTAGTTCTTTGTATTTCATGTACACATGTTTATGTAAATCGTAATGTTCATATGTGATGAAATGTAGCTGATTTGAGTTATGATCTCTTGGCTAAACGATTCCATGAAAGTTCACCTCAAACGTTCTAAATGCACTATGAAAATCCCCTAAGAACTAACATTTACTTGAATGGAAAAGAAGCTGAAAATGTAACTCAAATTTCCAGCACCTTGTTAATTAATTTCAGCTTATTTAAGTTGTTTAAAATGCCATTAAGAGTGAAGAAAAACAAGTGAGGTCGCTGAAGGTCGAACATGTGACTTCACCACGTTAAAAGTTGTGAAAATAAAGAAGTGAAAAACAATGTGGTAAGGGGAAATCGAACCGTTATCCTGGCTGAAAAATAAAGTATGAAAATTAGAAACGACAGGAGTGGGATTCGAACCCATAACCTCTCTGTCTAGCTTGAGGAAAACTGAAAATAAAATAAGTGTAAGGCGTGGGAATTGAACCCACGACCTGTAGGCGGAAAAGGAGAATTAAAAGAAAAATAAAGTGAGGTTGTGGGGGTTCGATCTCACAACCTTATGGTCAACTCAAAAAAGTCATGGAAAAAGAAATTAGAATAAAAGGGGTTGTGGTTGTTCAATCCCACAACCCCTCAGCCAAGAAAGAGAAAATTTAAAGAAAATGAATGCGTTGGGGATTGATCATGGGTTCCCAAGTCGTGTGGACCAAAATAAAATTAATAAAAAATGTAAGTGTTGTCCAAGGGATTCGAAACTGGGTTTCCTTGCCCAAATTCCGTATTGATACATAAGTCATATGTGAATTAAATGTTCAAGAATATTTCGGCCTACATAGATCGTAATCGAGATCTTGGCATACTTACAAGATGCATAAGTCTTGTACCACATAATCTTAGGAAGATTAGAATCACTTAAACGAATTATGATTGAAGCCTGGTTGCTTGTATGTATAGACTCATAAGTCTAGCATACGTTACAAGTATGTGAACCTAAGATGTATGAAATGAAATGATTATATTAACAATGAAATGATGAAACCCTATAAGGGTTAAGTTAGAGTGTGAAATGCACTAAATAGACAAGTGCATTGGCATATGATGAAATGAACATTCACGTAATAAGGGGTGAGTAATTATGAAGAGAAAATGTGCTAAAGTTAAGGAATGTGGTGACAACATGATAAGAGGCTTATGTGAAAGATGAGAGCAACCTCAAATGAGACTAAGTAAATGTTACCAAAACGTGCTCACCAATGAGAGTGTAATGTTAATGAAGACACCAGTCTCTATGATCACTCTAATGAAAGTATTGAGATTAATATACCCTTAATACTAATGATGATATGAGAAATCATCTATTGAGCTATGATGTCCTCATAGTAGAAGCCACCTTCTATGAAGTATGAATTCAATGTAATGGAACTTTATACTAACCACTGATAGACTAGCTATGAGCGGTGATGCCTTCTTTCTGGAAGGGTTGAGGTTCACGTAACTCTAATGAGATGAGACTGTCCGGCATGTAGGGTATGGGTATCCTTATATCTCCTAGTCTTCGAACCTATACTGCCAATTCCCATGTACGGTAGCATGTTTTGGGTCACTTCGGCTAGTGATCCACCTCTTTTCGGTGTGGGGAAGACATTGTATTTTCATGATGCTCACATGATCTATGTCGGTTGAAGTTAAAGTTCCCAATGAATAAATGAGGCCACCCTCAAATAATGGACACAATGGAATGAATGATACCAAAGGTGTTAGGATATGATGATAAAGAGGTGAGCTAGACTTAAGTAATGACACTATGTAATTCTTGATCATTGCACAGCGAAACCAATGAATGTCCTAAACCACATCCTAGGTATAGCTAGTGTTCACACTAGCCTATGAACGAAATGAAATGAAATTCGTATGAATGAATGATGTAGACTCTGTATTTGCTAATAAAGGCTCCCTAGTTGACGTCCTATATGTTGAGCCCTCATTTTGGGAAGTCTTAATGTCAAGTCCATGATTCCAAGATCTCTTAGTATATTAATGAATGATATAAAGATGTTATGTGCTATATGCAAAATGATATGTGCTATGTGTAAGATTTTATGTGTTGTGTGCAGTACGATATGTATCATGATTCATGTTACTCTCATGGCATGAATTTACTAATCCAAATATGGAAATATCACTAACTTTCCTAATCCCATTTTGGGAAGTCCACTGACTTGACATTCCATAATCATGTTGTTAGGAAAGAGTTGTTCTTACTCATGCATGTCCTTGGTGTGTTCTACCATATACCCATAGTTAGTGCACGTTTGTACTAATCCCATACTATTCTACAATTTTTAGGTACAGGCACAGGTAGATGTTAGAGCTTATAGTACGACGTTGCAGCTATCCATACGTGGAGCTTTCATCCGGAGTAGGTAGTCCCGCATGCTTTTCAGGATGTCTACTTTTATTGTCAAGCTTAGATGTCGGCTTTATCTAGTAGAGAATGTTCCAGTAGTGTTTCATTTCCACTTTTATTTCCGACATTCTATTGGTGTCATTTTGGTAAGTATACACTTAATGCAGTATTGAACTATTATTTCATTTGATGTTATTAATGTTAGATAGTTGATGGTCAATGTATATGAATTTAAGTAGAATGACTTACATGCATGTTACAAATCAAAAATTTCAAATTTTCCGCTAAAATTAATCTAGATGAAGCAAGGATGACGTATGTAGGATTGTCTGCGACCTTTGAGAGGTCAACTACGCCGGTCTTATCTGGAGTCTAGATTTTAGTCGTGACAAAGTTGGTATCAGAGCACTAGGTCGAATTCCAAAGATAATAAGTTCACATCAACCACATCGAGTAGTTTCTAGGTCATGGTAGTGAAGTGCACCACTATCCTTGATTAGAGACTGCATGATGCGTACAAAAAATCCCTTCTTCTTATCTTATCGTGCCTTCTCTAATGTCTGATTCCTTGGTTTCATGAGCGTATCTAACATCAATTCTGCTTTTTCAAAAAAAAATTAACACAAGGAGGAACGAAGGTCGGGGAATAAGAGAATCAGCTTCTGGGGGCAACCAAGTTCCTCCCCAGGCCCAGCTGCTAAAATGGATATGCATGTTAACCTAGCTGCGTTGACAGATGGAGAAGTAAGGAAAACCCTGGTACAGATGGCCCAAGACATCACCTTACAAGCTCAGGCTATGACAGCCCAGGCAGAGCAACAAGGTGTTCCTATGAAGAACCCACCTGTCAGCACCATGGCTAGTAGGTTAAGGCACTCCACATGGATGAACCTTCCCGTTGACACTAGATCTAAGATTGCTGAGAATCTGGAGGAGGAGTGTAGGGTATCTATGCTTCATGCCAGCATGGGATTTCAAGGCTTAGGGTCTATGTCCAACGACTGGAGGAAAGCACGAAGACGAAGCATACTAGGGCAAGAAACAAGTCAAGGCAAGCTGAGAAGAATTTTTCAAGGAAGAGTAGTACTGAAATCAGGGATAAGACTAGTTTTAAGAATGGACTCTCCCACCAAGGGGAGTCAAGTTAGTGTAAGGGTTTACGCTTTCCTTTGTAACTCCTTTGCTTTCTCTCACTTTTGAGATATTGCCTGAAGTTCTGCATGATCCTATAATAGTTAGTACACTTTTAGGAGAAAATATAATAACTAATAGAGTATACAAGGGTTGCCCAATAGTTGTATGTGGTAAGACTATGTGTGCAGACTTGGTTGAGTTACCAATGTATTATTTTGAAGTTATTTGTGGCATGGACGGGCTTTATAGTTGTTATGATTGCATGGATTATCGTAATAGGGTTGTGAGATTTCGTTTCCCTAATGAAGAAGAGCTAGTTTGGGAGGGTTACAACATGAGTCGTCCTAATCCCTTGATTTCCAACCTTAAAGCCAATAAAATGATGTCCAAGGAGTTATTGTGTCATCTTGTGAGTGTTAATGATTTAGATCATGACATTCCTTCCATAGACTAAATGCCTGTAGTGAAAGAGTTCCAAGATGTATTACTTGATTATTTGCCTCGAGTTCCTCCGCCTCGAGAGATTGACTTTGGCATCGACTTAGAACCCGATACTAAACAAATTTCAATTCCTCCTTAAAGAATGGCTCCAGTTGAACTCAAGGAGTTGAAGTTGCAATTAAAAGATTTCAGAGATAAGGGTTTCTTTTAGCCGAGCATATCCCCTTGGGGTGCTCCGGTGTTGTTTGTGAAAAATAAAGATGGAACCCTTAGAATGTGTATAGATTATCGACAGCTCAACAAAGTCACTATCAAGAATTAGTATCCACTTCCTAGAATAGATGACTTGTTCGACCAACTACAAGGGTCTAGTTTCTTCTCGAGATTGATCTTCGTCCAGGGTAGCATCAACTCAGGGTTAGGAATGGACATATCCCAAAGACAACCTTTCGTACCCGTTATGGTTACTATGAGTTCCTAGTTATGTCATTTCGTCTCACAAATGCACCTGCTTTATTTATGGATCTCATGAACAGGGTCTTCCGTGAATACCTAAACTTTTTCGTCATAGTATTTATTGATGAACTTCTCATCTACTCTAAGACCAAGGAAGAGCATGAACAATATATGAGACTAACTTTGCAGGTATTTAGAAAACATCAGTTATATGCCAAATTCAGCAAGTGTGAATTCTGTCTTAGATAAGTGACCTTCCTGATTCATGTTGTGTCCGACAAAGGTGTGGAGGTAATTCCCAAGAAGACTGAAGCAGTTAAAAATTAGCGAAAACCTCTTACTTTCACAAATATTCGTAGCTTCTTGGGATTGGCTGGTTATTATCGCAGGTTCGTGGAGGGTTTTTCATCCATTATTGCCTGACTGACAGCTTTGACTAAGAAGAAGGCCAAGTTTGAATAGACGAAGACTTGTGAAAAGTGTTTACAGGAGCTCAAGGACAGACTCACATCTGCCCTGATGCTTACTTTGCCTAAGTGTGGTGAGAATTACACTGTTTACAGTGACACATCTAGGGTTGGTTTGGGTTGTTTTCTTATGCAGGATGGTAAGGTGATAGCTTATGTGTCCAGAAAGCTCAAGGTTCATAAAAAGATTTATCTCACTCATGACTTGGAGTTGGCAGTTGTGGTCTTTGCATTAAAACTGTGGAGGCATTACTTTTATGGAGTGCATGTGGATGTGTTCACAGACCACAAAATTCTCCAGTACGTGTTCACACAGAAGGAGTTGAATCTACGTCAACGGAGGTGGTTGGAGCTATTGAAGGACTATGACATAAATGTCCACCACCATCAAGGTAAGGCTAATGTTGTAGTTGATGCTTTGAGTAGGATGAGCATGGGAAGTACAACCCACGTTGAAAATGAGAAGAAAGAGATGGTAAAAGATATACACAGACGGGCGAGACTGGGTGTGTGGTTGTTGACTCTACTAGTGGGGGTGTTTCAGTTCATCGTAGTTCTAAATAATCCTTAGTAGTTGAAGTCAAAAGGGTTAGCATCTTGATCATGTGTTGATGGATCTTAAGGACTCAGTGTTGGTTATGATGAATGAGTCTTTTGCTTTGGGAGATGACGGCATACTTAGGTACCAGGACAGGCTGTGTGTACCAGATGTGGCTGATTTGAGGACAAGGATCATTGCAGAGGTCCATGGTTCCAGATATTCCATACATCCAGGTTCCATCAAGATGTATCATGATCTTAAGCAAATTCATTGGTTGGATGGCATGAAAAATGACATTAGATAATATGTGGCCAAGTGTCTTTATTCAACAGGTTAAGGCAGAACATCTTAAGCCTGGTTGTCTTACTTAGATTATTGAGGTTCCGACTTGGAAATGGGAGGCCATTAATATGGACTTCGTGATTGGTCTTTCGAAGACTAGGAGACAGCATGACTCCATATGGGTTATTGTGGACACGACGACTAAGTCTGCCACTTTATCCCTACAAAGTCAACTTACAGAGACGAGGATTATAAGAAACTTTACATTGATGAGATTGTGAGATGGTATGGGATTCCTTTGTCTATCATTTCAGATAGAGGAGCATAGTTCACTTCACATTATTGGAGATCCTTCCAGAAGATCTTAGGCACGCAGGTGAAGCTTAGTACTGCCTTTCATCCTCAGACTGATGGGCAGGAAGAGAGCACCATTCATACATTGAAGGACATTCTGAAGGTGTGTGTGATTGACTTCAATGGTAGTTGGAAGGAGCATATTCCTTTGATAGATTTCTCGTATAATAATAGCTACCACTCAAGCATTGGGATGGCAACGTTTGAGGCACTGTATGCTAGGATATGTAGGTCTCCAGTTAGGTGGTTCGAGGTTGGAGAGTCATCCATCTTGGGTCCAGAGTTCATTCATAAGGCCTTAGGGAAGGTCATGGTTATTCGGGACAGGTTTGCTACTGCCTACACTTTGCAGAAGTCTTTTGCATATAACAGAAAACGACCCTTAGAGTTTGATGTTGGTGACCAGGTCTATTTGAAGATATCACCTATGAAGAGGGTGATGAGGTTTGACAGGAAAAAGAACTTGAGTCCGAGGTATGTTGGGCCATATGAGATCCTACAGCGTGTGGGTGAGGTGGCCTATGAGTTGGCATTTCTTGCGGAACTAGATTCTGTTTATCCAGTCTTTCATGTCTCTATGTTGAAGAAGTTCTAGGTGATCCAGCATCGATTCTACCTGTTGAAGGTTTAGGGGTTTATGAAGATTTTTCCTATGAGGAGGTACCTGTTGAGATTTTAGACAGACAAGTCAAGCGGTTGAGGAACAAAGAGATTTCGACATTGAAGGCATTGTTGAGGAATCATCTTGTTGAGGGTGCTACGTAGGAGGAGGAAGCCGATATAAGATCCCGCTATCCTCATCTTTTCAGCTCTTGAGGTTAACTTCCTATTCTTGAGTCTAAGATTCCTTATCTACATTCTTTGTTGCTATAACTTGATTGTGTATAGTAACTATGTAATGATCTGATAGGTATTAAGCGAAATAGTTAGTACTGTCATTCGAGGAAGAATGTTCCTAAGGGGGGGGGGATAATGTAACAACCCTAAAAATGGCTATGCTAAATAATGCTTAACGTGTGTAGAATGCCTACGATTTGACCAGGTTCACATGGATTGATGCGCATAGAACAAGACCTATGAACCCTTAAGAAAGCCAAGCCAACTATGAAATAAAGTATGTATGAATGAATAAAGTAGACTCTGTATTTGCTAATGAAGGATCCCTAGTTAAGGTCCCATATGTTGAGCCCTCATATTTGGTAGTCTTAATGTCAGTCCATGATTGCAAGGTCTCGTGGTATATGAAAGAATTATATGAAAGATGTTATGTGCTATATGCAAAACGATATGTTCTATGTGTAAGATGTTATGTGTTGTGTGCAATATAATAAGTATGATGATGCATGTTACAATCATGGCATAACTTTCCTAATCCAAATTTTGAAAGCTCAGTAACTTTCCTAATCCCATTTTGGCAAGTCCACTGACTTGTTTTTCCATAATCATGTTGTTAGGAAAGAGTTGTTATTACTCATGCATGTCCTTGGTGTGTGCTTGCATATACCCATACTTAGGAAAAGTGTGTACTAATCCCATCCAATTCTACAACTTTTAGGTACAGTCACAAGTAGACGTTAGAGCTTACAGTACGACGTTGCAGCTATTCAGACGTCGAGCTTTCATTCGTAGTTGGTAAGCCCTCATGCTTTCCAGTATGTATATTGTTATTATCTAGGTAAGATGTAGGATTTAGCTAGTGGAGCATGTTCCACTATTGTTTCATTTGCACTTTTATTTCAGACATTGTATTGGTGCCCTTTTGGTAAGTATATACTCAATGCACTATTGAACTATTCTTTCATTTGATGTTCTTAACGTTAGATGGTTGATGGTGACCGGATATGAATTTAAGTAGAATGACTTACATGCATGTTACGAAACAAAAAGTTCAAATTTTCCGCCAAAATTAACCTAGATGAAGGATGATATATTTAGGCTTGGCTGCGACCTGTGAGAGGTCAACGACGCTGGTCTCGTCTGGAGTCTAGATTCCAGTCGTGACAGTGGTTACGAGTTTTTGTGGGACTTTGTAGCTAGTAACGTTGATTTGTTAAGATTATTATTATATATGCTCACTTCAATAATTTTACCTAAAAGGAGATACCATTTGAATGGATCGAAAAGTGCGAAGAGAGCTTTTAAAAGCTCAAGACCCTCTTGACCAACACGCCCATTATAAAATACCGGTGGAAGGTAAGCACATCATTGTTTATTGTGATACTTCACATTTTTCCTTAGATGTTCTATTGATGAAGGATAAGAACATAGTAGCTTATACCTCACGTTAATTGAAAGTGCATTATAGGATTTACCCCATGCATGATTTGGAGTGTGTGGTGGTAGTATTTACTCTTATGATTTGGCGACATTACCTCTATAGGTTACGAGTGAGGTATTTATTGATGATCATAGTTTGCAGGAAGTATTCACTCAAAAGGATCTAAATTTTAAAGAGCGAAGATAAATGGAGTTACTCAAAGATTATGAAGTGACCATTCAAAACCATCTAGGTAAGGTTAATGTTGTGGTACGCGCTATGAGTCGAAAAGTGATATATATGGGTAGCTTAGCTTACTTGAGTGTATCCAAGAAACCTCTGGCCAAGGAAATTTTGACCTTGGAGTCTAAATTCATGAAATTAGGCATCTCAAAAAGAGTTGGGTCATTAGATAGTATTGAAGCGAAGACCACATTCATGGATGAGATAAAGGCCAAGAAATTTGAGGATGAAAGTTTGAAGGAACTCAAAAAGAAGAGGGTAAATGTTAAGGCACAAGAAACCACTCATGATGAAGCTGGTGTACTTAGCGTTAAGGAAAGAATATGTCTTCTTAGAGTAGAAGGCTTGATTGAAAGTCTCACGGTTTGCAATACTCTATTCATCCAGGTGTGAACAAGATGTATAGAGATTTAAAACGAGTTTATTTGTGGTCCGGCATGAAGAAAGAATCGCGGAGTTCTTGGCGAAGTGTCGAAAATTTCAATAAGTGAAGTATGAGCATCAAAGGCCGGAGGGTTTGCTACAAAGAATGCTAATTTCGGAATGGAAGTGAGAATGAATAGACATGGATTTTGTTGTTTGCCTTCCGAAGACCCAGGGGAAGTTTGATTCTATTTGGGAAGTTGCTGATAGAATGACTAAGTAATCCCTTTTTAATCAGGTAAGAATTGATTATAACACTAAACAATTGGCTAAAGTCTATGTGAAAGAGATAGTGAGGTTTCATGGGGTTCCCCTTTCTATTATCTTCGACGGTGGTACCCAATTCACTTCAAAGTTTAGCAGGAAATTGCATGATGAATTTGGCAGAATACTCACTTTTAGTACAATATTCCATCCATAGAAAGAAACACAATAGCAAAGCATTATATAGGTGTTAGAAAACTTGTTAAAATCATGTGTGTAAAATTTTTTAGGACATTGAGATAAGTTCTTACCTTTGTGGGAACTATCCTATAATAATAGGTATCACTCAAGCATAAACATGGCACAATTTGAGGCACTTTATGGGAGGGGATATAGATCACATATATGTTTGTTTGAGGTTGAAAATGTGAAATCTTTTAGGGGGGGGGGGGGGGGTT
>NC_028640.1:18849292-18883346 GCF_001406875.1 Solanum pennellii
GGGGGGGGGGGGGTGATTTAGTGAAGGATGCTGAAGATAAGGTAAGAAGTATTCAAGCTAAACTTATAGCAGCCCAGAGAGGAAAAAAGAAGTATGCAGATCATAACGTAAGACATTGAATTTCAGACCGGTGAGAATGATCTTCATAAGGTACCACCCATGAAAGAGGTGATGAGATTTGGCAAGAAGGGCAATTTAAGTCTGCGATATATTGGTCTCTTCGAGATTATTGAATGTGTAAGACTGGTAATGTATAGGCTAGATTGACCTCCTAACCTATTGAGTGTTCATCCAGTATTTCATGTACCCAAGATGAAGAGGTATCACAATGAAGGGGATTATATAATTAAGTGGACCTCAGTTGTGTTAGATAAGGACCTTAAATAAGAGGTAGAATTGATTGAAATTCTAGATTGTGATGTGTAAAAGTGGAGGACCAAATATATTAACTCTGTGAAGGGTCAATGTAAGCATAGTTCGGTGCAGAAAGATACTTGGGAGACCAAAAAGGACATGTGAGACAAGTATTTTAAATTGTTTTTAGAATAAGATAGCACTTCATTCTTTCCTTAGACTATTTTCCCTAAGTTTTTCACTCGATGATGAGTGATGGGTAAATTTGTATGTATTGTAATGACCGTGTTCCGTCGTTATAGAAATGCCAGTGGGGGAAAATTGGGGTGGGAAATTTTTTTTCATAATATTTAGATTTTCCCAATCTTGTCCTGACTGAAGGAATCGGAGTCACATAGGTGTAAGGAAATTTTCTAACAGTTTGTACAGGAAATATATTTTTGATTTTGTGAAGTGCTAAATAACTCATTAAGGAATCTATTTAACCTTATTGAATTGAATTTGGGTAAGTAGAACTCCCAAAATAAAACTTAGCGTAAAGGGGTTATTTCTAAACATTGTGGGTTAGAGGTGTTATGTAAAATGGGGGATTAGATTTTCTCTAATTTTCTCACTGGTTCGTAAATCCTGCCTTGGCTCCGGCTTTTGCTGCTCTAGCGGGGCCACTATAGTAGGATGCAGGGTTTTGAGGCGGGTGAGACGGTAATTGAAAAATCGTAGGTCAAAGACGAATACTAACAGTACATTCCAACCTCTTTGTCGAGGCCTTTCATCTTTTTGCACTGCCGGTACAACATAATAAGGGCCGTCGTGGCTGGCTAGACGCGACATGATGTCGTTAAGAAACTCGTAAATGACCTTATTTGGCTTTTTTTTACTTTTTGAGCTAAGGAACAACCCACAAATGATTTCTACTCGTTTTCACCATTTTTGAGGCTAAATGTAAGATTTTTATCCACGAATCCATTTTTCAATCCGTAGAATATTTTAGAATGGGATAAGAAAGAGGGGGAAGGATTTTGTAATTGATTCTATGGTGGAGAGGGTCCCTAAATTTGTTAGTTGGAGATCATTGGTTTGATTAGGGTTCATAGAATTATTATATTTTTGAATAATTGCCAATTTTTTGTTTATTTCCATATTATTATGATTTTTTGTAGACTAAGAACAAGTGGAACAAATCGGGAAAGGGAATGATCAATTTTTGTAGGGTTTCAAGCTTGTTTTGAGGTTACGTGCCCCGAGCCTACACCTTGGGCGAGACTAGCACTAGAAGACCACTGTTTGTCCCAAGTGAACCCTTGGTCTTGCTTACTTACTTATCGAAAGCTGTAAAACACAAGATTATTCTAAATAAAGAACTTGTGAAATAAATTGACAATGTCTTAAAAGAAACATTCAACTGTACAAAATGGCTACTCAAGTCTCATAGCAAATCATCTGAAAGACAAAGCTAAAAGACACATAACTAACTGTCTAACTATCTATGAATACTCTAAAACAAGTGAGATGGATGTTGGGGAAAGCCCTACAACATCCTAGGGAATTGAAAATAAACTTAAAACAATAAAAAAAGAGTACTCTGGAATGCAAAGAGGCACACCAATAGACTTTGAACTACTCAATGGATAAACAATGTGCTGGATGTCCATCCTAGTTACATGTGTCTGCACCATAATATGGCGCAGGGCAACTGGCGTCTGTACATTAAATGTACAAGTATGTGAGTGGAAATGTGAAAATGCAAATATAAACTTGAAAGGAAATATGAAGAACTTACATGGCACAACTAAACTCTACAAGACTGAATTTATTTCAATATAAAGCATTTTCAATTAAGAACAATAGAAGGAAAAGTTGTTTCAATACATGATGTAAGCTTTGTATGTATGCAAAGATACTATATATCGTTGAGATATATGTAAAAATACAAATAAAATGCATAAAAAATACAATTAACTTCTGTAAGAGTTTCTCTAACCGTCAACCATCACGTAAGAGCTATTGTGAAGATACAACGTTTTACCTCACGTTGACAAGGTTTTCCTATATCTTGACATTAGTATTGTTATTGAAGTACTAAGTGGATCCACTAGTCTACGCTAAAAAGCACTAAAAGAATCATCTAAATAGTATGCAATTTTCTACCCATGTGTCTACATGGTTTATGGGTATTGTGAGGTGTTTGAAATATCCCCTATATCGGTGCTTAATATTACTCCAAAAAATAATTTTATATAACCTGTTATATTTAAAAACATACTTCTTTTTGTAATTTGATATTAGTGCTCAAAAACTTAGCTCAAAGTCTATCTTTGTAACCAAAACAAAGTTTCCCCTCTTGCTTTACTATGAAAACATATACTCTTTTAAGAAAACTAGTTCAAAGGATCTTTGGAAATCTCAGTTCTGTTCAGTTAAATATGAAAACATTTAAAATCTTTTTTGGAATACATAGTCACGATATACTTTTGAAGAAGTGAACTTCTAGTCTGAACTCTTCTCTTAACTCAACATGAACTTTAAGTCTTAAAACAAAGTTAAAATATTTTTAAAAGACTTTGAAAACTTGGATAAAGTTCTCTTGAATAGACTCCTAACTTTACTTGAATTGACTCTTAATTTTCATTGAATTAAATTATGGATTCAAGGAGTATGATTTGTGATAGGAAAGGCCTCATGATGTTTAGGAATGATTATAAATATATAAACATGAAAAAGTTCACAAAATCACATACTTTGAGAAGTCCACGATACGGATATATTTTATTAATTACTCGCCAAATTTAATTTTGAGACAGAGGATTCAGATTCCTAACCGCAACTCAGACAAACTTTTTACTCACTGGGGAGCAAGTCCGCGATGTGGACTTGCATGCTAGATACTGCTCGATTTTTTCTTCTTCATTTTCTACCCCATTTCACTTAAAATCGACTGTTGTTCTAAAATTCATTTAGATTCTTATAACCAAAATATTAATCAAGAACCTCACTTAAAAAACTCTTAGACTCAACGTAAATATCTCAGAAACTCTAGAATTTCGGACAATTCAAGAACAACATTCAAATTCAAGAATACATGTAAAAAATATCAACTTCCAAGCTCTTTTATGCCGAATTGCGGTAAACTAGAAATTTTGGCGCGTGGGTTAATGAATCCAACACTATGAAAGACTCACATACCTTATAGGATTAATTTCTTGGCAAATCCAAAACAAAAATAGATTGTTCTTGGCGAATTCTTGCTTTTCATTTTTTCCTTCTCTACAAATTCTTTTTTCCAAGCCCTAGCATATTTCAGTAAAAAGCGTAAATACTCGAATTCTGATTTGACCCTTAATTAATTGACTAAGTCATATTAGATTAATAATTAAACTACCCTTCAAAAAATTTGGAATGGACATTTTCTTAATAGAGCAACTCGAATCAAATGGACATAACTTAAACATACGAGCTTGGGATCATTCAAACTCAGCAACATTGGTAAGATTATTCCAAGAAATTTCCAACAATATCTTAAACTGCACCTAAATATCCTAATCTAGGAGTTATGTTTGCTTGAAGTTGACCAAAACTTAACTTTTCCTAACTTAAGAAAATTTCCTGATTTTCATTCTTTCTAAAAATGACTATTTCCTATTCTTCGTTTCTTCCTATGAATTTTTATTTGTTAGATGTTATATTATCTCCTCTTAGGAACATTCATCCTCAAATGAGATTAACTTTACTAGTTTAAGAGTCGCAACATCAGGTTTATACACCCAACAAACAAATGCCAAAAACAAAATGCTTACTCATAATATAAAAAGTTCTAAGAAGGGAATTATTCCTTCATCTACGCTTTCTCCGGATTCAAATAGATGTGTATATCTCTTGTTCATATCCTCTAAGCTTCCCAAGTAGTTTCTTCAACAAATTCATTCCTCCTAAGGATATTCACTGGTTCTACCTATTTTATCCTCAACTTGAAATCTTGGCAGTGTAGAATCTGAACAAGAATCTAATAAGAAGATAAGATATCCATGATCTCTATACTTTCAGTTGGTATGTTCAATGAAGGATCGCCCATGCACTTCTTAAACATGGAAATGTAAAAATCGCTACTATCTCTTGTTGTAGCTCAAACCTATAAGACACATTGTCAATCCTCTTTGATATTTGATAAGGTCCAATATACCTAGGACGACGGTTTCCCTTCTTACCAAAGTTCATAACAACCTTCATGGGTGAAACTTTTAGATATACCTAATCATCTACTTCAAACTCTAATGCCCTTCCTTAACATCAACGTAGGATTTGTGAAGACCCTATGTTGTCTTTAACCTGTCTTGAATCATTTTCACCTTCTCCATAGCTTGATTGACTAAATGTTGTCCTATCAACCTAGCATCACCCACTTCAAACCATTCAATAGAAAATCTTCACCTTGTCCAATAAAGAGCTTCATATAGAGACATTTTGATGATAGAATGGTAACTATTATTGTCAGCAAACTCAATTAAAGGTAGGTGATCATCCCAATTATTTCAAAATTAATTATGCACGCCCTCAATGAATCCTCTAAACTCTTAGTAGTGCATTCTTCTTGTCCATATGTCTGAGGATGAAAGGTGGTACTAAAGTTCACCTTGGAACCCAAGCCTTTATGAAAAGATTTCCAGAAATATTCATTTGATTATGCACCTCTATCTCAAACAATGGAGAATTGGACTCCATGAAGTCTTACCACCTCCGGAGTATAACCTTGAATAATCTTGTGTTAAATGGGTACTCTTTTCCGGCAGGATATGGGCTGACATTGTCATTCTATCGACAATCACCAAACAGAACCATGCTGCCTGCGAGACCTTGTCAAGCCTGTGATGAAATACATATTAATCAGCTCCAACTTCCATTTCGAAAGTTCTATTTTTGACCCAAACTACCGGTCCGTTGGTGCTCTACCTTATCTTGTTGGCAATTTTGCTACGTAAAAGAATATCCACAATGCCTTATTCATACCACTCCACCAATATATTTCTCTAAAATCATGATACATTTTTGAGGAGCTAGGACCTTCCTTCATGATTTTCCCTTCAAGTCCATCCACCATCTGTACACCTAATCTGCCTTGATACCTCAACACACCATCTCCCCCTTGTTCAAAACCCATTAGTTTTATCTTATGAACATGTTGCTTCAATTAAAGAAAAATGGGATCTTGGTCTTTCTTGCCTTATACATCCTACACTAATGATGACTCAACCCCATTCATCACCTCTATTTCTCCATTAGTGGAATCCATTAGTCTGACTCGTAGGTATGCAAATCTATGATGATCTTTCAATATCTCTCTCTTTTCTTCATTAACATGGGCGGTACTACCCATACACAACCTTCTTCAGGCATCAACAACAACATTAGTCTTACCTGGGTGGTATAGAATACTCATGTAATAATTCTTGAGTAATTCTAACCACCTCCTTTGTCATAGATTTGTTTTTCTCTATATAACACATACAGTAGGCTCTTGTGCTCAATGAATATATCGACGTGAACACCATACAAATAATGACTCCTTATCTTCTAAGAAAACACTACAACAATCAACTCTAAGTCATGGGTTGGATAGTTCTTCTTATGAACCTTCATCTTTCTGGAGGCATAATTTTATAACTTTGAAATTCTGCAATAACACATAGCCCAAATAAAGTTTATAAGCATCACAATACACCACAAAACCTTGAGAACCTTCCGGTAAGGTCAAAGCTGGGCAATAATCAACCCCTTTTTCAATTCCTTATAACTTTTCTCATAAGCTTCGGACTATTGAAACTTCGTTGTCTTAAGAGATAACTTTCCAAAATGGTATGAAATTTATTAAAACCACTCTACGACACTACTATAATAGCCAGCAAAACCCAAGAAAATCCTAATATCATTCGGAGATGTGGGTCTTGTCTAATTTTGCAGTGCTTTGATTTTTCTAAGTATCAACTTTAATTCGGTTTCCAGACACTATGTGTCTTAAGAATGCCACACATTCAGGACAAAAGTTATACTTAGAGAACTTGGCATACATCTCTCTATCTTTCAAAGTCTGGAGAACTATGTTGAGATGAATAACATGATCTTCTTCATTTCTTAAACACATTAATATGTGATCCATGAAGACGATAAAAAAAATATCTAAATAAGGTTTGAAGACTCTATTCATAAGATCCATGAACGTTGTTGGAGCATTTGTCAAACCAAACGACATGACCAAAAACTCATAATCACCATATAGGGTTTTGAAAGCTATTGTTGGAATATCACATTCCTTAATCTTAATTTATGGTAGCCAGACTTGTCTATTTTAAAACAAAATAGGTGGCACCCTAAAGTTTATTAATAAATCATCAATCCTTGAAAGATGATACTTGTTATTGATGGTAACATTATTCAACTGACGGTAATCTATAAACATCCAAAGGGAAACATAATTTTTCCTCATAAATAAGACTAAAGGGCCCCAAAGTAATAATCCTAGTCGAACAAAACCTTTCTCTAGCAGGTCTTTCAACTTCTCTTTTAACTCTAATGTTGCCATTAAATGAGGAGGAATACATTTATGACGAGTACCTGTAAGAATATCTATACTTAAATCTATCTCTCTCTTAGGAGGGACTCTGCGAAGATTATCTCGAAAGACTTCTGGAACTCTTTTACCACTGCAACTGACTAAATAAAAGGTATCTCAATAATATAGCCATTAACTCATACTAAGTGATAGACACATCACTCAAAAACTAAATTTGTTGTCTTAAGTTATAAAATAAGACAACTCTGAGGAACTACATGAGTCCTTTTTAAATCTAAGACTGTCTCATTTGGAAATGAAACTTGACGAATCAAATCCTACAATTAACTGAGGCATAAAACGCCTAAAGCCATTACATTAAAAAAATTACATCGAAATCTACCATATCTAACTCAATTAAGTCAATCATGGTACTCTTGTGATTGATAAAAATGGGACAATCATGATAGACTCACTCTTCTAGAATAGAATCATTTACTGGTGTCCAAACACTGAATAATTCACTAAGTTCCTTAGGAATAACATCAAAGTTCATAGCTACATAAGGAGCTACAAAAGATAAATTTGTTCCTGGATCTAAAAAAGCACAAAAAGTAAAGTCAAATATTTGGATCATACCAGTGTAAACATTTATTTGGATCATACCAGTGTAAACATTTGGAGAATCCTCTTACTCTTTATGACTATTGATAGCGTACAAGCGGTTTGTTCCCCTGCTAGTACCAGCAGTATCCCCTGTAGGTGCAGCTCCGTCAGGTGGAGCAACTAAAGAATACTAAGCTATATTGCCCCCATTACTATTTTAGTACTTCTTTCTTGGACACTCGCATAAAATTCCCATTCTGACCACACTTGAAAAAGCCAGCGGATCCCTCACTAAAAGTTCCTTAATGGTTCCTACCACACTTTCGGCATGCATAAGGCATACTACCCCCTTGTGCCATGCTTCCCTGAGAATAAGAAGGTTTAGCTCTGAAGTTCTGATTGTTATACTAACCTTTATTCCTGATTGCAGGTGCAGTCACAGATTATGGAGCATGTATCTTCAGTTTCTCTTTGAAAGATGACCAGTTCAGATTACTCTTCTGCTGCCGGAACTCATTCCCTTTATTGGAACTCTTTTTTCTAAAATTTTCTTTATCCCTCAGCTTTTCTTCCTCAACCTTATGTACATAAAACATCAACCTGAAATATCAATGTCACCAATAAGAATCGCAGCCCTACCTTCCCTACTCAGCATATGAGACAATCCAGCAACAAATAAACTCATTCTACTCATCATGTACGCAACCATCTCCGGAGCATATAGGGATAGTTGAGGAACTTAAGCCCATACACATGAATTCTTAGAGAATCTTACTTTAGGGTAAGAAATTCTCGTATTTTATCCTTTTTCACTTATCGAGGAATCAAATACTAGAAAAAGGCCTACTCAAAACAACCTCTACTCATAGATGGTGTATCCTCATCTATACCCTACTTCTATTCATAAAACCATGTTTTAGAAAACTCAGTTGATATCCAGCTAGCCCAACTCTCTCAATATTCGTAACATGCATCACATCGAATATCTTTTTCAGCTCCTCAATGAAGTTCTACGGATCCTCAATAGTGATTGAACCAATTAAGGTTGGAATATTAGTCCTTAAGAACTTTCAAACCACTACTAGCTCTTGTCGTAGCTCAAACATATAAGCCACATTGTCAATCCTCTTTGATATTCGATAAGGTCTAATATATCGGGGACTAAGCTTTCCATTCTTACCAAAGCTCATAACAACCTTCATGGGTGAAACTTTCAGATATACCTAATCATCTACTTAAAAATCTAATGCCCTTTCATTAACATCAACGTAGGATTCTGAAGACTCTATGTCGTCTTCAACCTCTCATCGATCTATTTCACCTTCTCCATATCTTGACGGACTAAATGTGGTCCTATCAACCTAGCTTCACAAACTTCAAACCATTCAACAGGAGATCTTCACGTTCACCCATAAAGAGCTTCATATATAACCATTTTGATTATAGAATGGTAAATATTATTGTAAGCAAACTCAATTAGAGGTAGGTGATCATCGCAATTACTTTTGAAATCAATTATGCACGCCCTCAACGTATTCCAATTACTTTTGAAATCAGTTATGCACGCTCTCCATATATTCTCTAAACTCTTAATAGTACATTCTTCTTGTCCATACGTCTGAGGATGAAATGCAGTACTTAAGTTCACCATGGAACCCAAGCCTGAAAAGAATTCCAGAACTATCCAGTTGATTATGCACCTCTATCTTAAAGAACAGTGATTTGGACACCATGAAGTCTTACAACCTCCGTAATATATAACCTGGAATAATCTTGTGTTAAATAGGTAGTCTTTACCGGCAGGAAATGGGCTGACTTTGTCATTCTGTCGACAATCACCCAAAAAGAACCATGCTGCCTGCGAAACCTTGGAATGCCTGTGATGAAACACATATGAGTCATCTTCAACTTCCATTCTGAATGTTCTTCTTTCTGACCCACATTACCGGGCGTTTGGTGCTCTACCTTAACTTGTTGGCAATTTGGTACCTAAAATAATATCCACAGTGCCCTTATTCATACCACTCCACGAATATACTTCTCTCAAATCATGATACATTTTTGTGGATCTAGAACCTTCCTTCATGATTATCCCTTCGAGTCCATACTCCATCTATACACATAATCTGCCTTCATACCTCAAAACTGTTGGGATCGAATTCACGCACACACACTAGATGAATGAAGAACACAAGAACTTTCAAGAGAAAGAGATGAGAGATCTAGAGAGAGAAAGAGAAAACCCAATATTTTGTGGTAACACCCCGTGAGTAAACTTCCACGGCGGTGAGGTATATTTATACTAATAAATCAGAGTATTTTTGGTTACAGGGAATGAATAGAGAATAAATAGAGAATAAACCGCGTAAACAGGTATATATATTAATCAGGCTCTACTACCTAACAATTCTCCCAATTGGAGACTGACTCAGTCATCCAAAAAATATACTCTCAAAAAAAAGTCTCTTCATCATCAACATCTTTACCGCACCGCAACATCTGTAGCAACAACTACAGAAGACCAACTGAGGTTTTACATAACCTCAGTTTCCCAACATCAACACATTTCGTCAACATGTCTGCCGGGTTCTTTGCACCCTCTATCTTCTCCATGCACGTATCACCATCCTATACTGCCCTGCCAGTGAAATGGTATCGCCTTCTGTTGTGCTTTGTCTTCGAATGAGAGACTAGATTTTTCACGAACTGTATGGCACTCTGGCTATCTGAGTAAAGAATCTTCTCGCTCTGCTTCTTGCCCAATTCCTCAAGATAATCTGCCAGCCATATCATCTCTTTCCCAGCTTCATCTATTGCCACATACTCAGCTTCAGTAGATTAAAGAGAAACACAATTCTGAAGCCTGTACATCTAACTCACTGCTGTTCCACCTATGGTGTAAATGTACCCCGATGTACTCTTGCTCGAGTCAACATCCCCACCAACATCAGCATCCACAAAACCCTGTAGAGTCACATTGACTTTGCCAAAACAAAGTGAAGTACTGGATGTACCTCTCAGATATCTCAGAAGCAACTTCACAGCTTCCCAATGCTCTTTCCCGGGGTTTGCCATGTACCTGCTAACAACTCCCACTGCATGTGCTATATACGGTCTAGTACATACCATAACATACATCAAATTACCAACTGCTGAAGCATATGGAACAAGTGTCATGTGATCACGCTCCTAGACAGTCTTGGGTGACTGCTCCTTTGACAATTTAAAGTGATTTGCTAATTGATTAGTCTTGGATTTAGCATCATTAACCCGGAATCTACTCAGCACCTTCTCAATGTACAACTCCTGAGATGGATTTAAAGTGCCAGCAGATCTATCCCGAGAAATCTTCCTCCCCAAAATCTGCTTTGCTGGACCCAAATCTTTCATCTCAAACGCTGCTGACAACCTTGTCTTCAGATTGTTAATCTCCCTCATACTAGATCCTGCATTAAACATATCATTTACATACAAGAGTAGAAAGACATATAAATCAGTGTATTTCTTGAAGTAACAACAAGGATCCTTTTTAGCTTTGCAGAATCCACTCTTGGTCATGAAGGAGTCAAACTTCTTGTACCACTGCCTTGGTGCTTGCTTTAGTCCATACAAGCTCCTGGTAAGCTTGCACACCATGTGTTCCTTGCCTGGAACAACAAATCCTTCCGGTTGCTGCATATAGATCTCTTTGTCCAGATCTCCATGTAAAAACGCTATTTTTACATCCATTTGCTCTAGATGCAAATTTTCCGATGCAACAACACTCAATAGAATTCGAATAGAGGTTAACTTCACAACAAGATAGAATATCTCAGCATAATCCATACCTTTCCTTTGTGAATATCCTTCAACCACTAAACGAGCCTTGAATCTTCTTTTGCCATCTGGTTCAGTCTTGATTCTGTACACCCACTTGTTCAGCAAAGCTCTCTTCCCTGCAGGTAACTCAGTCAACACCCATGTGTCATTCTTCTTAAGTGACCTCATCTCATCATCCATGGCTTGCTCCCACTTGATCGATTCCTCCCCCTGTAGGGCCTCATCAAAAGACTCTGGTTACCTCTCATCTGTCAACAATAGATAGTGTAATGAAGGTGAATACCTATCTGGTGCCCTGATGGATCTGGATGATCTCCTTAACACCTTCTCAGGTGTAACTTGCTCCACTTTAGATTCTTCAGTAGGAGTTGGTTGAGTATCTTCTTCGACATCTCAGGGGTTACTCTTCTCCAACTCAACCTCAACTCCCACTTGCTTTGTAATCTCTGGAACCTTCTGCTCTCTGTCCTTGTACAGGACAGAATCATCAAATGTCACGTCACAATGTCTCAGGATCTTTTTGTTCTTGTAATCCCAAAACCTGTAGCCAAACAAATCAGAACCAAAGCCTATGAAGTAACACTTCACAGCCTTGGCATCAAGCTTCTCTTTGTTTTCTTGATCAACATGAACATAAGCAGTGCAACCAAAAGTCCTCAAGTGTGAGTACTTGAGTTCTTTTCCTTACCACACCTCCTCTGGAATCTTGAACCCTAAAGGAACTGATGGTCCCCTGTTGATCAAGTATGCACCTGTGCTCACAGCATCCGCCCGAAGTCTTTTGGGCAGTCCACAGTGTATCCTCATACTCCTTGCACGCTCATTCAATGTTCTGTTCATCCTCTCAGCAATTCCATTCTGTCTTGCCTTACCAGGAACTGTTCTCATCAATTTGATTCCCTCAGCTGCACAAAATGCCTTGAACTCCGATTTGTCATACTCTCCTCCATTGTCAGACCTTAGGCATTTGACTTTCAAACCGGTCTGATTCTCAACTTTAGCTTTCCACTTCTTGAAAGTAGCAAACACATCTGACTTATGCTTCAAGAAGTAAACCCATACCTTCCTGCTGAAATCATCAATAAAGGTAACATAGAATTTGGATCCTCCAAGTGATGATACTGGAGATGGTCCCCAAACATATGTATGGACCATTTCCAACCGCACTTTCTTTGGCTCTCTAGGAATCTTTGTGAAGCTTACTCTTTTCTGTTTGCCCATAACACAGCTCTCGCAAAAACCCATATCAACAGACTTCACACCCTCTAATGCTCCTTTTGCAACCAGGATCTTCATTCCTTTAGTACTCGTGTGTCCAAGTTTGTTGTGCCACAGACATGAACCGGAAGCACCTTCAGCAATAGCGTCCATGTTTATACACCCTGCAGTGGTGTACAAGGTTCCAGATTCGGTGCCAGAAGCTACTACCTTAGCACCTTTCACAATCTTCCATGAACCTTTCACAAACTCTGCTTCATATCCCGTGCTATCCAACTGACCAACAGAGATCAGATTTTTCTTGATCCCAGAAATATATCTGATATCCTCCAATGTCCACTGGTTTCCCGAGGTGGTCTTTATGCAAACATCTCTCTTTCTTTCAATCTCTAAGGCTTTATTGTCAGCAAGATATACATTTCCAAAATTTCCAGATTTGAAGTTTTGGAACACCTCCTTGCTTAGAGACGAATGGAAAGATGCACCAGAATCCAAAATCCATGATTCAACCGGGCTGTTCACACTAAGGATTAGAGTATCCCTAATGTCCTCTGCTGAATTTACAGAATCATTATCATCTCCAAATTTCAAATTCTTTTTCTTCTTTGGCTTTGTACAGTTCGTCCGTAAGTGCCCTTTTTTTCCACAGTTCCAACAAGTCACGTTTGATCTATTCATGGATTTTCCTCGATTCTTTGATTTTGATCGACCATGTTGATTTTGGCCTTTCGTCTTACTTCTCCCCCTTCGATCAACGCTGAGAGCACTTCCTGATGAATCTCCACTTCTCGTTTGCGAATACTTTTGCTAATAACAACATCACGGATTTCATCAAACTTCAGTTTCTCAGATCCACGAGAACTGCTAATTGCAGCAACAACAGGATCCCAAGACTCGGGCAGAGATTACATCAAAATCAACGCATTAATTTCATCTTCGAAATTAATATCCACAGAATTGAGTTGACTCACAATCATGTTAAGCTCGTTTATATGATCAGAAATGGATCCATTCTTAGACATCTGTAAATTGAACAATCTACGCATCAAATATACCTTATTCATAGCCGATTGTATTCATGCATGTTTGACAGTGCCTTCAACAGATCGGATCCATCAAATTTCTTGATTCCAAGCTTCGAACTATCCATCTTCAGTGATCGTGTTGAATCTCCTTAGCTCTGATACCAGTTGTTGGGATCGAATTCACGCACACACACTAGATGAATGAAGAACACAACAACTTTCAAGAGAAAGAGATGAGAGATCTAGAAAGAGAAAGAGAAAACCCAATATTTCGTGGTAACACCCCGTGAGTAAACTTCCACGGCGGTGAGGCATATTTATATTAATAAATCAGAGTACTTTTGGTTACAGAGAATAAATAGAGAATAAAAAGGTTAAACCGCGTAAACAGTTATATATATTAATCAGGCTCCACTACCTAACAAAAACACCATCTCCCCTTGTTCAAAATCCATTAGTTTTTGCATATGAACATTTTGCATCAATTAAATAAAAGTGGGATCATGGTCTTTCTTTCCTTATACTTCAGACACTAATGATAAATCATCCCCATTAATCACCTCTATTTATCCTTTTATTGAATCCATTAGTCTGACTCGCATGTATGCATGTCTATGCATATATTTCAATATCTCTCTCTTTTTATCATCAACATGGGAGGTACTACCCACAGTCAACTTGTATAAGGCATCAACAACAACATTAGCCTTACCTCGGTGGTAACAAATAAACATGTCATAATTTCTAAGTAATTCTAACAACCACCTTTGACATAGATTAAGTTCTCTCTAGAGAACACATTTTGTAGGCTCTTGCGCTCAATAAATATGTCTACTTGAACACCCTACAGCTAATGGCTCCTTATCTTCAAAGCGAACACTACAACAATCAACTCTAAGTCATGGTTTGGATAATTCTTCTTATGAACTTTCAACTTTCTAGAGGCACAATTTTATAACATGGACATTCTGCATTAACACACAGCACAAACAAACTTTAGAAGCATCAAAATACACAACAACCTTAAGAACCTTCAGGTAAGGTAAAAACTGGGTAATAATAAACCTCATTTTCAATTCCTGACAGCTTTTCTCACAAGCTTAAGACTATTGAAACTTCATTGTCTTCAGATATAACTTTTCCAAATGGGTTAAAATTTATTAGAACCCATCTGCGGATCTTCTATAATAGCCCGCAAAACCTAAGAAACTCCTAATATCAATTAGAGATGTGGGTCTAGGCTAATTCTACAGTGCCTCATTTTTCTGAGTATCAACTTAATTCTTTTTCCATACACTATGTGGCCTAAGAATGCCACACACTCAAGCCAAAAGTTATACTTAGAGAACTTGGCATAAAATTCTAAGTTTCAAAGTTTGGAGAAATATGCTGAGATGAATAACATGATCTTCTTCATTTCATAAAAACATTAATATGTGATCCATGAATACGACAACAAACATCTCTAAATAAGGTTTGAAGAATCTATTCATAAGATCCATGAACGTTGTTAGAGTATTTGTCAATCCAAACAACATGACCAAAAACTCATAAGGACCATATAGGGTTTTGAAAGCTATCGTTGGAATATAACATTCCCTTACTCTTAATTGATGGTAGCCAGACTTGTCTATTTTAAAACAAAATAGGTGGAACCCTAAAGTTGATCAGTAAATCATAAATCCTTGATAGAGGATACTTGTTCTTGATGGTAACATTATTCAACTTATGGTAATCTATACACATCTAAAGAAGAACATAATTTTTCCTCATAAATAAGATGGAAGTGCCCCAAAGTGAGAATTCTAGTCGAATAAAACCTTCCTCTAGGAGGTCTTTCGGCTGCTCTTTCAACTCCAATGGTGCTATTCTATAAGGGGAATATATATAGGATAAGTACCTTGAAGAATATCTATACTTGAGTTTATATCTCACTCAGGAGGGACTCTGGGAAGATTATCTCGAAAGACTTTTGGAACTCTTTTACTACTGCAACTGACGCAATATGAGGTATCTCAAAAACATAGCCATTAATTAATTCTAAGTGATAGACACATCCCTCAAAAACTAACTTTGTTGTCTTAAGGTATGAAATAAGATGACCCAAACGCACTACTGGACTCCTTTTCAACTCTAAGACTGTCTCATTTGGAAACTGAAACTTGACAATTAAAATCCTACAATTAATTGAGGCATAACAGGCCTGAAGCCAGTACATACAAAGAATGATATCCAAATCTACAATATCTAACTCAATTAAGTCAGCCATGGTACTCTTGTGATTGATAAAAGTGGGACAATCATGATAGACTCACTCTACTACAATAGACAAATTTACAGGTGTAGAAACACTAAATAATTCACTATGTTTCTTAGGAATAACTTCAAAGTTCATAGATACATAAGGAGTTACAAAAGATAAACTCGTTCCTGGATCTAAAAAAGCACAAAAAGTAAAGTCAAATACTTGGATCATACCTGTGTAAACATTTGATGAATCCTCTTGCTCTTTGTGACTATTGATAGTGTGCAATGGGTTTGTTCCCCTGCTAGTATCAGCAATAACCCCTGTAGGTGCAGTTCCGTTTGGTGGAGCAACCAAAGAAGACTGAGCTCTATTGCCCCCATTACTATTTTTGTGCTTCTTCTTTGGACACTCTCATGAAATTCTCATTCTGACAACACTTGAAATAGACAACGGATCCCTCATGAAAAGTACCCGAATGGTTCCTACCACACTTTCCGCATGCATGAGGCATACTACCCCCTTGTTCCATGCTGCCCTAAGAATAAGAAGTTTTAGCTCTGAAGTTCTAATTGTTATACTAAGCTTTATACTTTTTTGCAGGTTCACTTGCACATGATGGAGCAGGGATCTTCAGTTTCTGTTGGAAAGATGACCGGTTCACATTACTCTTGTGCTGCCCGAACTCATTCCCTTTCTTGGACCTCTTTTTCCTAAAATTTTCTCTATCCCTCAACTTCTCTTCCTCAACCTTATGTACATAAAACATCAACCCGAAATATCAATGTCACCTACCAGAATCGCATCCTTACCTTCCCTACTCAACATATGAGACAAACCAGCAACAAATTAACTCATTCTAGTGCTCATGTCCGCAACCATCTCCTGAGCATATCGCGATAGTAGGAGAACTTTAGCCTATACACATGACCACTTAGAGAATCTTACTTTAGGGTAAGAAATTCTAGTACTTTAGCCTTTTTCACTTATCGAAGAATCAAACACTTGAAACAGGCCTCCTCAAAACAAGCGCTATTCATAGGTGGTGCATCCTCATCTCCACCCTCTTTTAACTGATAAAACCATGTTTTAGAAAACTCTTCAGTTGATATGCATCTAGCTCAACTCTCTCAACATTCGTAACATGCATCACATCGAATATCTTTTTCATCTCCTCAATGAAGTTATCCGGATCCTCAGTACTGATTAGTAACATCCTTCAACGATCCTCTTTGTTGCCCAAACTTATTAGTCACAGTTTGACTGAGCATCCTTATTGCATCTATAAACTTGACATTTGTAACTTCTCCTTGGGGTTTCACTTTCGGTGCATTAGGTACCCCTTGTTCCTATGGTTCAACATTACTCCTAGCTGGAAGACCTTTGGATGCTCTTCGTAGATACATGGTTATTTGAAACACGTGCAAACAAAAATAAGAGAAGTTTTTAGAGATAAAACTCTAACGCATAAAACGAGTGTGAAGGAAGTAAGAAAATTTCCCAACTGTTGCAGCCTTCTAATTATAGATGTGGCGCGCTCACACCAATAACTAGGATTCTACAGATTTATAGACTCCCTAGGACTCTTGAACATTGTGCTCTGATACCAAGCTTGTCATGCCACATAATACATCATGCGCGGGACTGGCACTCGAAGACCATTGTTTGTCCAAGGCCTGACTTACATACTCAGTGGAAGACTTAAAACACAAAAATAATCTAAATAAATAACTTGTGAAATGTCTTAAAAGAAACATTCAACTGGCCAAATGGCTACCCAAGTCTCATATAAAAACATCTGCAATACAAAGATGAAAGACTAATAACTAATTGTCTGATTGTCAATGAAGACTCTAAAAAAGATAGATATTGGGACAAATCCCAAAACATCCTAATGAATTTAAAATAAACTAAAAGCAATAAAAGGAGTTGTTGAAAATGCAAAGAGGCTCACCAACAGACTCTGATTTGCTTACTAGATCACTAATGTGCTGGATGTTGATCGTAGTTACTAGCATCTGCAACATAAAATAATGCAGGCCAACTAGTATCAGTACATTGAAATTAGGAGTTTGTGAGTTCGTATTCTAAAATGCAAACATAGACTGGAAAAGAAATTTGAAGAACTTACCTGGCTCAGCTCAACTCTAAAGGACTTAACACATTTCAATATAAATCAATTTTAAAAAAGTGTAATATAAAGAAAAATTTTTCAAATACATAATTTAAACTTTATATGTATCCAAAGATATGATATATATCTCATATGTATGTGAAAAAACAAATAAACAGTGTATATAAAATTTAATTGAAATTTGGTAGAAGTTTTTCCAAACGACAATCATCATTTAAGAGTTATTGTGTTGATACAACGTTTTGCTTCCCATTGTCAGGGTTTTCCTATACCTTTTCCATTAGTATAGAAAAAGAACTATTAAGTAGATCCACTTGTTTATGCTAAAAAGCACTAGACGAATCATCTAAAAAGTATGACTATTTTCTACCCATGGTAGCTACATGGTTTTTGGGGGTTGGGAGTTGTTTGAACTCTACCCCATATCTGTCCTCATTACTACTCCCCAAAATAATAAAATAGTAGCTCTTATGCTTAAAACATACTTCCTTCTGTGATTTGAGATTACTGTTTAAAAATATAGCTCAAAGGCTACCTTGTAAATCAAACTTTCCCTTTTTCCTTTATCATGAAAGCAAATACTATTTTCTGAAAAGTAGCTGAAAGGCTCTTTGGAAATATTAATTTTAATTCATAGTTAAATATGAAAACTTTTAAAATCTCTTTGAAATTCATAGTCCCCATATACTTTTGAACAAATGAACTTCAAATTTGACCTCTTTGCTTAACTCATCTTGAACTTTAAGTCTTAAAACAAAGTTAAAACATTTGTAAAAAGACATTTTAAAACATGGATAAACTTCTCTTGACTCGAGTCTTAACTTTACTTTAATTGACTCTTAACTCTCCTTGAATTAAATTATAGATTCAATGATTGTGATTTTTGATAGGAAAGGCCTCATGATGTTTAGGAATAATATAGATAGCTAAACATGAGAAAATTACATAAATCACCATCTTGGAAAAAGTCTTTGATGTGGATATGTTTTAAATAATTACTTGTGAAATTTAATTTTGAGACAGATGATTCCACGTCCTAACCGTGACGCGGAGAAACATTTTCCTCATTGGAGGAGTAAGTCTGCGCACGAACTTGTGTGCCAAATCCGGTTCAACTTTCCTTCTTTGTTTCAAGCCCCAATTTGCCTAGCATCGACTATTTTTCTAAACATCATTTTAAATTTCAATACTCAACATATGTAATCAATAACCTAACTGAAAAACACTCTACAACTCAACGTTAAGATCTCATAAACTCAAAAATTCAGCCCAATTCAAGAACAACATTCAAATTCAAGAATACATGTCAAGAACATCAACTTTCAAAATTATATTAGGACAAATTGCGCTGAACTAAACATGCTTGGAGTGTGGGTGAAAAAAACCAACGCTATGGAAGACTCACATACCTTGTAGGATCCTTGGTGAATCACCAACAGGAATCGGTCGTTCATGAAGAAATATTATTTTTCCTCTTCTCCTTTCTCCTCTTTTTTGTTTTCTCCAAGCCCTAGGTTATTTTGGTAAAAGCGTAACTGATCTAATTCAGATTTTATCCTTAATTAGTTCACCAATTCAAAATAATTTAATTGGGTAATAAAAAGACCATACTACCCTCACAAAATCCGAATTGGACACTTCCCTATTCAAACAACCCAACTTTAATTGGGCATAACTTATTCATACAAGCTTGGAATTGCGTAAATTCAGCGGCATTAGAAATATTATTCCAAGGTTTTGCAACAATATCTGGAAGTACATCTAACCACTAGGAGTTATGGTCACTTGGTGTTGACCAAAACTAAATTTTTCCTCACCTAAGAAAATTTCAAGATTTTAATTCTTTTCAAAAATGACTATTTCCTATTGTTAGTTTCTTCCTAGTTATTTCAATTTGCGAAATGTTACAAGAGGAGATAATTTCCTTGAGGAGACACTCTGCATTTAGTGAGCTTCAATATTCATCATTCAATCTATTCAAATCTCGCTGAATTAACAAGCTGGTGTGTGGATGAATGAATCCAACACAAAACGATCTCACATACCTCGATAGGGATCACCCTCGAAGAATTCCACTCGCGAAACCTTAGCATTCTTGATGAATTCTTTGATTTTTGTCCTTTTTCCATCTTCTCTTCTCTATTATCCAAATCCCTGAGCATGAATAACATTTTATAAAACTAACTTAATTCTTAGTTTTACCCCTAATAAACCCTTAAATAGAATTAGTAAATAGTAGGATTAAAAGGCCACTTTACCCTTACAAGAATTTGGATTGGGACCTTCGTCAATCAAACAACCCAACTTCCAATAGGCATATATCCCTCATACGATATAGAAAAACACAAACTCGTTGGCATTGGAAATATATCCCAATGGGATTTTCAACCATATAAAGAACTTACTTTAACTCATCTTGATCTAGAAGGTATGTTCATTTTAAAATGGCTAAAAACTCACTTTTTACACTTAGGAAGTTTTCCAAAATTTACCCTTTCTTTCCAAAATTGAATATTTTTTGTTTCTTAGCCTATTCCTAGTTATTCATAGTTAGGAGATGTTACAATATGTTCCCTTGGAAACATTCGTCATTGAATGAGAACGTTTTCACTATGTTAAGTATAATAACATCATTTCAGCACTCAACAAACAAGAACAAGTAATAACTGTAGTACCTCAAAAATGACATAGGTTAAGCTAGATACTTACATGATTTTAATGATGGTCTAAGGTCCTAAAATTATCCATTATGTGGTATTGAGACAGTGTCAAGAGTTTTAGGTGATTTGGAAGTAAAACGTCAAGGGATGACCAAAACGCTCGATGACTAAGTCACCTATGTTCCTCATGTGTATTTATATGCCTATATGTGTTTTACATAAGTAAATGAGGTCATTATAAGAGTTATGATAGTGTTTAGAGGCAATGTATCATGTTTCGTGAAGTTTGGTGGTCAAATGTCTAAGAAAGTCCATGAAGTTTGAAAGGTTTGCCTTGGAACGACCTTGTGTATCCTGGCATGTTTTGTTGAGTTTTGGATAAAATTGATGTAGGAGATCCTAAACTTGTATATGAACATATTCGGATTTGAAACATCTGGGAAAACATCCCCAAGGACAATCAAATAGTCCTTGAGGAAGGAAGCTTCATTAGAGCCAAAGTTGTCAAAACCAGCCAAACCTACATATGGAAGTAAACGACTCGTAGGTCAATCGACGTCTCTTAGGTGAGGTTCGTGGGTTGAAACTTAGGAGTGGGAGGATATTATACAAGGAACAGCCTAAGTCCTAAACCACAGACCAACAGGACGATCCATTGGTTTGGAAATGACCAGTCGATTGGCAAGTCGTTTGTGAGGTTCTTCCTCCGCAGTTCTCTGTAAGTTCAAGGGATGAATTGGTAAATTCACCCCACATACAAATAAGAGTTTGGGAGGTTTCCTAAGTGTATTTTGGGTACTTAAAATGTGTTTATAATTCCTACACCTAGGAGAATTCATTCTTTAAAAAAAAAAAGCTAAAATCCCTAACAAATTCTCTAGAACTCCATTGAAGCCAAAACTCAAGGAAGAGCTTGGATTTAAGATTGGATTGGTGATTATTCATCAAATTGTATTATTAGCATCAATACGGTATGGTTTTTATCCTTTCAACTCTATTCATCAAGGACCCCAACATTCAAAGAGTTTTCTAAAGTTTTCAACGATGAACTTGTCCAGTTTCACGATCTATACATTGGTTCTTGCATAAAAGGTTTAAAGCATTGTATATTTATTGAATTATTTTTAATTTTATTATTTCAAATTTATTAACCTATGAACCCATGTAATTGATGAACCTTAGTTTTTGACTACTTTATGGGTTAAGTGATATTATCTTAATGCTTATGAATTCTAGTGTAGTTTTCTATGGGCTATTGAATGATGTAAGAATTCTGTTCAATTGATGTCTAATGTGTATTATATTTATAGATATATATTGAATTTACTTATATTCATAAAGTATTCTGATAATTGTATTGAATTGATGTTCATGGCCATGGGTAAGAGCCTTATGATATTGAATCGGATGATTTATCTATGGATTAACGTGGTGAGAATTGATTGGTAGTAATCTACCCTAATTCTCTCTATTTTATGTTAATTATACTTTAATTATATGGTGATTGGTATTGTCCACTTATGGTGGCGGTGCTATGTGCCTTACTAGCAATTGATGTGGCTTTGTCGCCGTTATTTTATATATATGATGATCATGGCCTTATCGTCACTACTTCAAATATTATGATGATTTTTGTAGTTTATTATGTGAAGTATGATCATATCTGCCTACATGATAGTAATGTGAAAGCTTGATGTTGTCAGCTGATTAGACTATGTCTTAGGTGAGTAATCTTAGACTTGGTGCATGATTGTTCCTACTTGACTATATTATTGTATAATGGTTATATTGATGATGTTTTAGTAATGTATACGGTGACATGAATATGATAAGGTTCATTCTAAGTGCATTAAAGAATGATATGGTATATTTAATAAAGTAAGGTATGTTGTGTCTTGTTTTAGTGGAGTCCCTTACATGATACATGTATGAATGATATGAGAAAATGAGATATCTTGACTAGGAAATCTTAGTGCACCCTTATATTGTATGAATGAATGATATGTGAGACCTTAAATGATGTTAAGAAGGTCATGTACGTGGAACCTTAAACGTAGTGGTAACGTTATGAACCTTAAAGTCGAGAGCCGTAATAGTATCCTTCATGTAATGAATGATGGACTTGGGTTTGATTGGCTGGAAGGGCATCATATAATCCTTAAGGAGGTCATGATGACTTTTCTTTTTCGCCATTATAAGGTAGCCCTAGAGGGCCTCTTTGGTAGGTATATCTGATTGGGTTATGAACATTATATGGAACCCATTTGTATGAACTTTTAATGTCAATGACTCTATTAGAACAAAGGCCAACACCGAGTGAGTATATTATGGAAAGTACCTCTACTTGAGACAGAGACTAGAGTACAATGTATCTCTACTTGAGAATGAGACTAGAGTACATAAAATCCCTCCATATTCCTTAACCATGTGCCAACATGGAATGTGTTCTAGTTCTACCCTTAGCAAGTAGAACACCCTCATCGGAGTAGGTTAGAACTCCGGATTCCATGTATAGCTATCATGGTCTATGTCGATTATTGCATATTCACATCATATGGGATACCTACTAGCATTAGAGAAGTTCTATAAAGTTTAGGTGGTGCTATGGGACACTATCTAGACATTGCACAATAAACTTTGAAGAAGTTAGTGAAAGTGCCTTGGTATTGTCCAAGAACATTACTTGAATGTCCTTATGTGATGAATGAGTCTTAAATGAAATAATGAATGTAATGACATAAGTTATGAAAACATGTTAAATGAATAAATAATTATCTACAGTAGTAATGGGTTGTCTTGTTAAGGTGTGAAGGGGGCATAGGAATGGTCACTTCGTATTTTACCTAGATCAGTCTTAAGAATGAATCTAGTTAGGGAAGATGGTTGATTATGTAGCCATTATCTAAGCCTTAGGTAGTGTAAAGAATTATTTAGGTAATTTTGAAGAGGTCAATCATGGACGTTATCTTCTTGATTTTCTCAAGTAAGTCTTTTGACAGCCGTTGGAAAGAGAATGTCATATCATCTATATGTTGTTTTATTAAGTGAAAATGATCTTATCCTAGGTAATCTATTGGATCTCTTGAGTGTGTGTGTAAGGGATTGCATGGGTTGTCTCTTCACAACTCACTCAAGTGAACCTTAGAATTACCTTTGATAGGAGGATCTCATGTTCACGTGGTTGATGTATTGTAAGTGTGTGTAGCTCATTATAGGTGGTCTTAAGGATCATTTACGTGTGCCTAGAGAGGGTGTATGGGTTGTTTCTCTTTGTCGTACTTAATTAGTCTTAGGATAGCTTTTAGTGAGGGAATTGCATGTCGTAAAATGTCTATGATAAAGCTAAGAAACTTCACTGTACAGTGAAGGAACTTCACCGTAATAGTTATATACTTCACTGTAAGATTTCCTAAAAATGTGCTAAATTGATTATGTTATTTCTTATGCATTTATAAGGTGTTAAATGTTGTTCTTAGGATTATATTCTGATAATGAAATCAAAAGATACATGTTTTAAATAAATGTCCGCTTTCATGATTTTATGCATTGTGCCATACTTAATACATGTGTTTGTATAATTCCATTCTTTTATCTATATTTAAAGTGAATCGTAGGTGAAGGTGTTTTTGCAGAGCTAAGCTTGGATTAGAAGATTTTTCAAGCAAGTTGATGTATGTCCTCATTTGACTCGAGGGCATAAATGTCTTTTATTTCTCTTATCGGAGTATTGTTAGAACTTTTAATTCTGCACTACTTTTCATATGTTTGTATGCGATGAACGATATGAAAGGGTTTGAACAAGACCTCAGATAGTTTAAGTACGCCGGGTGCACTCCGAGAGTGCCATATCTTCAAGGGTGTGGTCTCGGGATGTGATAATCTTGGTATTGGAGAATAGGTTGTTAAAGTGGTCTAACGAATCAAAAAGTCCCATCAAGTTACGTCTATTAGAGTCTTGACCATCGGTGTGAGTCGCGACACATCTATGGGCAAGAGGCTATAGTTTGATAGAGTTTCCCTTCTTTTCTACTCCTATGTCGTGCTGTAGAGCAAAAATTTTGGGTACTGTTTTCTTATGGTTTTCCTTGTGTTTCTAGGAAGATGAATACGAAAAGGACACTAGATAGGGGAGTTGAGGAGAATGATGTGAATGAGTAGATTCCTTCTCAAGTTGAGAAAGTTCCTCAAGTTGATCAAGGTAATTATGTCCCTATTATGGGTGGAGGTAATGAGGTTTTGTAGTTCCCTCGGACATGAACAATGGAGATATTAGAGAAGATTTACTTGCTATAGCCCGAGCTTTGACTACCCATGTGATATGGGTCTTTCACCTAGAGTAAATGTTCTGGAGAGCACTATGACATCTAGATTGAGAGATTTAGTGAGCATTAATCCTAATATATTTCTTGTCTCTAAGGTGGGAGAGGATCCCCTAGAGTTTCTAGATGAGGTGTATAAGATAGTGCATGTTACGTGATTGACTTCTAGGGAGAAGGAGGAGTTGGCTTCGTATCAATTGAAAGATGTTTCTCAAGTGTGGTACACACAATGGAAAGTCACTAGGCCGGTTAAGTTGGGTCCTATTGAGTGGGAAGAATTTAGGGAAGCTTTTCTTGGAAAGTACTTTCCCCATGAGAGAAGGGAGGTTAAGGTAGAGGAGTTTATCAATCTCAAGAAAGGCAATATAAGTGTTGAGGGATACTCTTTGAAGTTCTCTATGTTGTCTACATATGCTCCGTCCCTTGTTTCTAACTCTAGGGATGAGATGAATAGGTTAATGACCGGAGTTGCTGATCTAATGAGGGAAGAATGTTGTATGATCATGTTACATGATCATATGACCCTAGCTAGACTCATGGTGTATGCTAAATCAATTGAGGAGTCTAAACTTGGTAGGATTGCGAGAAACTTGAAAAGGAGTAATTCAAGTGATCAAGATCAACCTAGGTTCAAAAAGAGGGCTCAAACTCAAGATGGACATAGTGATCGTATGGTGAAATTTGAGAAAGGAGTTGGTTGTCAAAATTGAAAAGCTACATGTTCTACTTGTGGAAAAAGGTACTATCAGAAGTGTCTAGACGGTATTAGTGGTTGCTTTAGATGTTGGAATAATTATCATAAGGTGAGAGATTTTCCTACTATTGAGGCTACAGGAAGAGAGGGTAATCTAGTTTCTCTTAATGTTCCAAAAGATGATGCTCCAAATAAGAGGCATTTCTATGCACTCCGAACTAGAGGAGCAAAGGCAGATGAATGTTATGGATGATGGTAAGTTCTTGTATTTCTCTTAAGTGTTATGACATCCTTCTAAGTGGGGGAGTATGGTGAGTAGTGGTGTTTTGATTGATCTTCTCATCTTTTTTATTCAACTCAAGCTTGAGAGTAGAAAGTCATAGAAGTATGTTGCATGTGCATTGTGTTTAGGGTTCTTTTTGAAATTGAATTTAATTGATTCCTTGCATTATGTTGTAAGATGTGTTTATGTGATTTTTCCTTTAATATTAGCATGTTTCCATCATAAAATGCCTAAAAGATGCATTTTTGAGAAATGTGGGGGGAAATTTTCATTATAGAACTGCCAGGGATTTCTGCTCACTGTAAAAGTTTTGAGATTTCGACTAATTAACTCTTTGGTTAAAAATTGTTGTATGGTGGTAAGAACTTATTTATATGATCATGATGTTGAATGTTAAATGATTTTTTGCTATTTCGGATGAAGAATGTGAGTTTTATGACACAATGAATTGTAGAATTTATTCTAGTTTCTTGTTGTGTTGTGATGCTCTTGATTATGTGAAATCTATGTTTTCCTAGTTGATTATTTGTGCAATTTATTATATGGTATGTGTCATGATCTGTTAAGTTTATTCTCTGCTCTTGGAAGTGTTCGAAGAGTGGCAAGTGTCATTCGAGGACGAATATTGTCGAAGATGGGGAGAATGTAATACCTCGAAAATGACATAGGTGACGCTAAAGCCTCATATGGTTGTTATGAGGTTCTAAGGTCCTAAAATGGTCCATAATATTGTATTGAGGTAGTGTCAAGCGTTTTACCTGATTTGGAAGTGAAACGTCAAGGGACGACTAAGACGTTCGATGACTAAGTCACCTATGTGCCTCATGTGTGGTTATATGCATTTATGTGTTTTCATGAGTTAATAAGGTCGTAATATGAGTTATTATAGTTTTTATAGGCAGTGTGCCATGTTTTGTGAAGTTTGGAGGTCAAAAGTCCAAGAATGTCAATGACGTTCAAAAGGTTTGCCTTGAAATGACCTTGTGTTTCTTAGAATGTTTCGTTGAGATTTACGTGTTTGTTTTGGATGAAATTTATTTGAGGGGTCCTAAACTCATATACGAACATATTCGGGTTGGAAATTTTTAGTAAAACGTCCCCAAGGACTATCCAAGGGTCCTTGTGGAAGGACCCTTTACAAGAGCCAAAGCTTTCAAAACCAGCCCAACATACGGATGGCAGTCGACGACTCATGGGTCAATCGACGCCCTGTAGATGAGGGGCGTAGGTTGAAACATAGGGGTGTGAGTGTATGTAGACAAGGACCAGCCTCGGTCCTGATAAACGTACTAGTAGGGAGGTTCGTTGGTTGGGAAATGGCCAGTAAATTGGCAAGTCGTCTGTGAGGCTTTTCCTGCGCAGTGCACTGTAAGTTCAAGGGGTGAATTGGTTAATTCACCCCACGTCTAAACAAGAGAATGGGTGGTTTTATAAGAGTCTTTTGGGTATTTTAAATGTGTTTATAAGTCTTAAACACTTTGGAAAATTCATTCTTCATAAATCAAAACCCAAAATCCGTAAGAAATTCTCTAGAACTCCATTGAAGTCAAAACTGAAGGAAGATCTTGGATTTGAGATTTGAGTGGTGATTATTCGCTAAATTGGTGAATTATCATCAATAAGGTATGATTTTTTTATCCTTGAAACTCTATTCATTAAGGATCCCAACATTCAAAATGTTTCAAAAATGAACTTGTCAAATTTCATGATCTATCCATGGGTTCTTGCATTAAAGGTTTTAAATATGTTGATTGAATTGTTATTAATTAGATGATTTTAACTAAATTAACCTATGAACCCATGTAATTGATGAACCCTAGTTTATAACTACTTTATGGGCTAAGTAATATTGTCTTTACACTTATGAATTCTAGTGTAGTTTTCTATGGGCTATTGAATGATGTAAGAATTGTATCCAATTTATGTATAATTGGTATTATATTCATAAAATATATATCGAATTGACTTATATTCATAGAGTATGGTGATAATTATATTGAATTGATGTTCATGGCCATGGGTAAGGGCCTTATGATATTGAATTGGATGATTTAGCTATGGAGTAAAGTGGTGAGAATGGATTGGTGGTACTCTTCCATAATTCTATTTATTTTATGTTAATTAAAATTTAATTATATGGTGATTGGTATGGTCCACTTATGGTGGCGGTGCTATGTGCCTTACTTGCAATAAGTGTGGCCTTGTCGACGTTATTTTATGTATTATGATATCATGGCCTTGTTGACACTACTTGAAGTATTATGATGATTTGTGTAGTTGATTATTCTAAGTATGATCATATTTACCTACATTCTAGTAATGTTAAAGTTTGATGTTTTAGGTGATCATGTTAGACTATGACTATATCTTAGGTGAATATTCTTAGAGTTGATGCATCATTGTTCCTACTTGATTATATCTGTCTATAAAATTTATATTGATGATGGTGTACTAATGTATAGGGTGACATAAAGATTATAAGGGTCATTCCTAAGTGCTTTAATAATGATATGTTATGTGTAATAAAGTAAAGTATGTTGTGTCTTTTTTTTTTGTAGAATTGTGTCTGTTACTTGATAAATGTATTAATGATATGTTAATATGAGAAGTATTAACTAGGAAAGCTTAGTGAACCCATGTTATGTATGAATGAAATCTATGTGATACCTTAAATAATGTTAAGAAGGTCATGTACTTGGAACCTTAAACCTAGTGGTAAGCTTATGAACCTTTTAACTAGTGCACGCATTAGAACTCACCTTGTTATTACTTTACGAACCAAGGAAGTAGAAATAGGAAAAAAAATTATCAACGTAGATTTAGTGTGATTCTATATAATAGGCTAGTGTCGTTTGGTGTGAAATAATAACTAAGTGATACATTGATTATGATGTCTAATATGAGGTAAAGGTAAGGGTTAGTAACTAGTACATGCTTGACGAAGTGAAGTTGTATTGAGGAAATTCTTTTGTCTCAATTGGGTAGTTTGAAGGACGAATGCTGGAGAGCAAATTTTTAGAGAGGGCGCTCTGTGCGGTACTCCCAACATAGGAGACTATGGTTACATTTTTGTTTTTGTTGGAGGCACACATCCCCCTTCTCGAAGAGGAAATATTAGAGACTTAGTCGAACTAAGGTGCGAAGTGAAATTCTCTAGATGCTGGACCAAGGATTTAGATATACCTAACTTGCCACTTTGCATTGAAAACTCTAAAAAAGAATTTCTATTGCTCGAAATGCGGCATTATTAACCTGTGCTGAACACATATACCCTAATTATTCTCACAACTTGCTAATTCTAAATCATTTTTCCTTATGGGATCGACCCCAACCTATCAATGTGGTTGTCTGCTTGATTACGGCCGCTTATACTTCTTTAGGGAGGTATAATTTGAGTGTTATCATTGGGTTGGTCCTATAGAAGATTCGTAGAGGGGTTTTTATTCATTTTTTCTCCTTTGACTAAATTGACTCAGACGATAGTGAAGTTTCAATGATTTGAAGCTCATGGCAAAAGCTTTCAGGAATTAAAAAACAGGTTGACTAATGCCCTAGTTTTGACCTTACCTGAGGGTACACAAGGTTTTGTTGTGTACTTTGATGCATCTAGAGTTGGTTTGGTTGCGTGTTAATTAAGAGTGCCAAAGTTATATGTTATGCCTCTAGACATTTGAAGGTTCATCAGAAAAATTACCCAAAGTATGACTTAGAGTTTGTTGGTGTAGCTTTCACTTTGAAGAAATTGTGTAATTTTGTGTATGGTGTTCATGCTCATATATTTATTGATCATAAAAGACTGAAGTATGTGTTCACCTAGAAGGAGCATAATCTAAGACAAAGGCGGTGGTTAAAATTACTCAAGGATTATGACATGAGTATTCTTTACCACCCAGGTAAGACTATTGTGGTTGTTGATGGTCCAAGCAAGTTGTCTATGGGAAGCACCGTCCATGTTGAGTAAGGAAAGAGAGAGTTAGCAAAAAATGTGCACATACTTGCATGACTAGGAGTAAGACTTATGGAAACCATAGAAAGAGGAAGCAAGACCAAGATCCTATTTTATTGGATTGAAGGCAAATGTTCATAAGCAAAGAGTATTAGCTTTTAAAATAGGGAGAGATGGTATATTGAGTTAGCAAGGAAGGTTGTGTGTACCAATGGTGGATTTACTTCAAGAGAGGATCATGGAGGAAACTCATAGATCCTTATATTTCATTCATCCGGGATCAACAAAGATGTATCATAATTTGAGAGAGGTGTATTAGTAGAGTAGCATGAAGAAGGGCATTGCTGAATTTGTTGCTAAGTGTCTCAATGGCCAACAATTTAAAGTATATAAACAAAGGGCTGGTGGTTTATCTCAGATATATAGTAATTTTGGAATGGTAGTGTGAAATGATTAATATGGATTTCATCACAGGTATACCAAGGTCTCACAGATAACACGATTCTATTCGGATAATTGAATACAGTGTAAGCAAATCAACCAACTTTTTGCAAGTAAAGACTACCCATTAAGAAGAAGATTATGTCATGTTATATATTCATGAGGTAGTAAGACTTCATGGGTTTCCAATTTCCATAATTTCATACAGAGATGAAAAATTTACTACGCAATTCTGGGAAATTTTTTCAGAAAGGTTTGAGTTCAAAGGTTAACTTTAGTACTGCCTTGCATCCTCACACAAATGGTCAAGAGGAACGTACTATTAACATATAAGAAGATATGTTGAGGGCTTGCGCGATTGATTTAAAAGAAATTAGGATGATCAGCTACCTCTCATTGAGGTTTCTTACAATAATAGTCATCACTATAGCATTCAAATGGATCCATTTGACGTTCTTTGTAGGAGAAGTTGCAGATCTCCTATTGGATGGTTTGAAGTTGGTGAAGCAGAGTTAATAGGACCACATTTATTTCACCACGATATGGAGAAGGTGAAGGTGACTCAATACAAGTTTAGAATGCCGTAGAGTCGTCAAAAGTCCTACACTAATGTGAGGAGGAGGCCGTAAGAATTCAAAATTGATGATTGGGTATACTTAAAAGTTTCACCCATAATGAAGGTTATAAGGTTTGGTAAGAAGGGGAAAATGAATCCCCGATATATTGGTCCTTATATAGTTTCTAATAGGATTGGTAATGTAGCTTATGAGTTGGAGCTACCACAAGAGTTAGTCGCGGTTCATCCAGTATTTCATGTATTCATGTTGAAGAAGTACATGGGTGATGCATCATTGATTATTCAAACTTAAAATATTGTGATCAAGGACAGTTTTATTTTGAAGAGATTCTAGTTCAGATTGTAGATCACTAAGTTCGCAAGTTGAGGACAAAAGAGGTTGCATAAGTCAAAGTACTTTAAAGGAACCAGTTTGTTGAATAAGATACTTGGGAAGCTGAAGAGGATATGAATAAGAGATATCCAAATTTCTTTGAATATGGAGAAAATGCTGACCAAGGTACTTATTCTCTTCTTTGCACTCTTTAAATTATGAGTGGGCATGTTTTTTGTGCATTTGCTTGTTGGGTGTTTGAATTAGATGTCTCCACCCTTAGCCTAGTAAGAGTAATCTCATGCGATGATTTATTATCCCAAGGGGAAATATTGTAACATCTCACAAACTAAAATAACTAGGAAGAAGCTTAATTTGAAAATAGTCATTTTTGGAAAGAATTAAAATCTGTATATTTGTTTTAAGTTAGGAAAAGTGAGTTTTGTTCAACTTCAAATGACCATAACTTCTAGCTCAAAATGAGTTAGATATACTTCCCGATATTGTTGGAAATCCCTTGGAATAATCTTTCCAATGCTGGCAAGATTAGGCGATTCCGAGTTTACATGAGTGAGTTACGCCATTTGGAAGTTGGGTTCATTCACCCACATGCCAAGCATGTTTAATTCATTGAAAATTCGTCCTTGAAGTGTTGGAAAATTGATGTTCTTGACATATGTTCTTGAATTCGAATGTTGTTATTGAATGAGGATAAATTGTGCAGTTTATGAGATCCTTACATTGAGTTTTACGGTTGCTTTGAGTTAGTTTCTTTGGATTTAAAATGAATCTGGGAAAAATAATCGAGTTAGAAGAATTGTGGATGGGAAACGAAGAAGAAAAAAGTCGAGCAGGTCCATGAAACAAGTCCGTGTCGCAGACTTGTTCCCCAAGTGTAAAAAGATTTCCTTAGCGTTAGAGAGAGGACACAAACTTCAGTTTGTCAAATTTAATTTTGCGAATAATTATTTAGGCACATCTCCACATCACAGACTTGTTCCTAGACGGTGATTTCTTTACTTTTATCAAGTTTAGCTATTCTAAATCATTCCTAAACATAAAGATACCTATCCTATCACAAATCATATTCCTTGAATTCATAATTCAAATTCATGTAAAGTTAAGACTAAATTAAAGTAAAAATAGTCATTCTAAGTAAAGTAAAGAGGAAAGTATGATTTCCAAGATAGATTTTAAACTAAGTTTGAGTAATTATATCTAACTAGAGAAGAAGTTGTTTTAAACTTATATGAGCTAAGTATATACTTGAAGTAATATTAAGCACCAATATGGGGAAGCAAGTTCATTTATTAACCCAATCCCCCATAATCCATATATCCATTATGTGAAGAGAAATTATCATACTTTTGATATGATTCCTTAGTGTTATTTAGCATAGACTGGTTGATCCACTTAGTAGTTCAGGACCTTATCGATAGCAAGGTATATGATGCTCCTTAGAAAAGTGATGTAAAGTGTTTTACTATGACTAGGCTCAGAGTGATGGTTGTCAGTTAGAGAATCCCCCATATAAGTTATTATATTTTTATTATACTTCTATATACATGCAAAGTTTTGTTGTATCCCTTTATATACACAGAGTTGACACCATGTCTTCAAAAATTATTTTCTTTATACTGAATCGTTTTGAACTCCTTTATAATGAAATGGGTTAAGTTAAGTATTCATGAGTTCAGAAGAGCCAGGTAAGTGTTTCTTTCAAAATCTCTTTCAAGACTATGTTTGTTAGCATTTGAACTCGGATACTCATACATTCAATGTACTTATTTATGTTGGCTTGCATCGTTTTATGATGTAAACACAACTAACAAGGACCATCATCCAGCGCCTCGTTGATCTAACTTGAGCACTCATAGTTTCATGGTGAGCCTCATTTCCTTCTGGAGGACCCTTTTATTTGCTTTCTAGTATACTTCATTAGGATGTTGTGGGAATTGTCCCAAAATCTATATCAGTTTTTTTAGAGACCTTATAGACAGTTAGCAGTTCAATATTCTTTACATTATCATTCACATGTTAAAGACTTGAGTTTCATTTTGTCCAAGTTGAATGTTTGATTCTTTTAATATCCAAAGCTTTATTATTAAGTTATATGATTTAATGAATTTTATCATTGTAATAATGCTTAGAGTCTTCTGCTGAGTTAAGTAAGTTACTCCAAGGGTTCGCTTAGGGATCGACGATGATCTTCGAGTTTCAGCTATGTCCTGGCGAGGGCATGACAATTTCTTTCTTTCTGTTTCATTCTATTGTTACAGATTCTGGTATGTTTTTTTATATAGTTATTAATGTATGCTTATGATATTAATTGTTGTTTATTGAATACATATTTTAAATTTTTTTGTTTATGTTGCTTAATAGTTATTGTTATAAGTATTTGTTAGTACATACTTTATGCAAATCAACCTACTGCAGATTTATAAATATCTTTACAAAATTTCTTATGACTTTCTCCAATGAAATGTTTTCTTTTAAAAAATCAAGCCTATAATTTATATGGTTATTTTTTTGTAATTATAATAATATAAATATTAACCCGAACTAAAAAAAGAAAGTCAAATTATAGAATTAAAACTAGCAACTAACTAAAATTATACACAATGATGATAATTTTCTCGGACCAAAGTGCTTTTTTGAACTTTCTTCCCATTGTCCCTTACTTCTGTTTACCTTTTTCAAGGATCTTTGTTGCTATGTTTGTGCAACTTCAATTCCAAAACATTAGCATAACTATATTACACATGAAATTTGGATTTTGGAAGACTACATTTTAATTTTAAAACACATAATGACTACATATTATTATTGGTATATCATATGATTAGGAAACATTTGCTCTTGATAAACATAATAGCTTT
>NC_028640.1:18883876-18891606 GCF_001406875.1 Solanum pennellii
ATATATATATATATATATATATATATATATATATTCTAAAAAATATTTTATGTTTTGAAAGTAATAGATAGTGTATTACTAAAAAAATATGCAAAGAATAAGATTGACAAAATACTCATATAACTCTCTTATTAAATACACTTTGTAACCATGCATATAGATGATAAAAAAAACTAACCTTGGTAAGATTTCAAAAGCAAATTAATGAATCTATAAAATTAAATAATGTAAAGTAGGACAAAATAGGGTTATGATTTTTAATTTTACCTTTTATTTTAATAAACAAATGGTAAACTACTATTAAATAACCTTTTTACTCTTGAAAATAAATTTATATAAAAATACTATAACATTAAAATATAATTAAGAAAAATTCTATCTTAATAAATTTTAAAGAATAATGTTATAGGTGAGGAAAGCGTGAGCATATTTACTAGTATATTTATAAAAGAGAAACTCGAGGCCCGCTTATCTGGAACCAACGCAAAAAAAGATTCCCTTTTAATTTATTTATTTCCAATATTAGCCTTCCCATATCATGAAAAGTTCTGAATTTTGTTAAAACTTGTGACTTTCTTGAAAAGTTGTGACTACTGAAAAGTTGTGACTTTTATGGAAGCTTTTAACATTAATGAAAGTTTATGACCTTTTCTATGAGTTGTGACTTTTGCAAATTGTTGTGACCTTCGATAAGACACAATAAAAATTTGTTCACACTACACTTTATCGTCAAAATATAGAGGAGTTTCTTCTCTTTTTAAAAGAGTGAACAGTCTAGACTACCACTACTTCTTCTTCATCTACATAATTAAATATTTATGTACATTGCTAATGTTGAATGACTTAGTGACACATTTATTTTATATCATTACACTGTGAAAAAAATTATTTCATCCTTAGAGGATCTATTTTTTTAAACCTTGGATACTAGAGGATAATAATTTCTTTAAGCAGAAACTTTGTATTTAGTGACATTGACAGATCTTGGAATGTTATTATAGTCATTAATTAAGGATTATGATATACTTATTGGTTCCGAGTCAATGTTTTAAATCTCATTGTTTATGTTAGTTAAAAATTATTGTTAGAAGTATTTGTTAGTACATACTCTACGTAAATCAACCTACAACAGATTCTAAAATAACTTTTTTTGTGAATTTGTTTATAGCATTCTCAAAAGAAATATTTTCTTCTAAACAAATCAAGCCAAAATATTTATATGATTTGTTTGTTGTTGTCATTAAATCTATAATATTAATAGGAGAAATGAAAAAAAGTGAAATGATTGAATTAAAACTATCAACTAATTAATATTGTATGATACACAATGATGACTTCTTGTAACGACTGAATTTCGTCATTATAGAAATGCCAATGAAGGAAATTAGGGCTAGAGACACCTCTTCATAGTATTTTGATTTTCCAAACCTTGTTCAGATTTGGAGGAAATCAAAGTCACCAAGGTGTAAGGAAATTAGGTCAAAATTAGGTAGAGGAATTATGAATTTCTATTTCATGATGTGTTAGATAACTCGTTAAGGAATTTGTACGACCTTATGGAATTGAATTTGGGTAAGAAGAATTCCCGAAATCAAACATAGGTAAAGGGGTATTTTCTGAACGTCGTGGGTTAGAGGTGTGTTTTCAAATGCAGGATTAGATTTTTTTTCTAATTTTATCAATGGTTCGAAAATTTTGCCTTGACATCGGGTTCTATCGCTCCGGTAGGGCTACTACAGTGGGATACCGGGCACTGTGACGGGTGATATGGTAATTGAAATTGTAGGTAAAAGAGGAGTGGAAAATAGTACATTTCGACCACTCTAGCGGGGCCTTTCTTCGATCTAGCGTCGCCGCTACAGCGGCATGAGGGCCGTCGTGGAGAGCTTGACGTGACATAATTTCATTAATTAACCCCTAAACAACCTTATTTGTCACTTTTAAACTTTTAGAGTTAAGGAACAATCTGCAGGCGATTTATTTTTTTTCACCATTGTTGAGGCTAAAAGTATGTTTTTTATACCCAAATCCATTTTTTGAATCGTCAAATAAAATAGAATGGGTTAACAATTAGGGAGAAGTGTTTTGTTAGGATTCTATTATGGAGAGAACTCCAAATTGGTTAGTTGGGAGCATGTGTGTTATCTAGGATTTATAGAATTATTATAGTTTTGGGTAATTAGTGATTGCTTGTTGATTCCCGTGTTATAGTTATTATTTCTAGACCAAGAACAAGTGGTGATGGTTGAGTAATGTATTTTTGTTCTTGCTTTATTGTGATACTTTTATATTTATTCATGTTGCAAAAATGATCATATTTGTTTTAAATTAGATAGATAACTTATCATTGCCATGAAAGCATCACATAAATGCGTGATCTTGATGTTGTACTTGTGATTGTGATTATGGTATGTGAATAGGGATTGGATTACCATGTTTCGACAAGCTAACTAGGGTGGGTTTCTACGTTCTAGCATAACTATGTGATCAGTTGCACGTACTGGCATAAGAATGGTATTGGATTGTCATGTTCTTGCAAGCTAAGTATTTTAGTTTAGGTTCCATGAAAGGACCAATGAGGTGCTATAAAACGTGAAATACGTTGGTGATATTTCATGTTTATAATATTGTGTATGTCTATATATATATATATATATATATATATATATATATATGAATGAGATTATGTTGTTTTTGAGTTGTTTATGTTGCACTAGTGCGATAGTCATGTGATCCTTCCAGTACACCATGGTTGTGTACTGATACTTAACTTGCTCTTATTTTTGTTGAGTACAGGGCAGCTTCACGCGACTATTGACGGATCTCGCTTAGAAAATCAATGATCGTCGCTAAGAATTTAAGGGTGAGTCAACTTTTCCTGGCTGCCATGTGATTTTCTTTCGTTTATGTCCAACATTTCCAATCTTAGACATTTGTTCTAGATAGTTAAATAGTTCATTAGTTTGGGGATGTATCCCTTATTTTTTAGAGTTTTATCTTCCACATTGGTAGTTATTAGATCAATTATTGTAGTTTAAAAGAGCTTCATTAGTTGGTATCTAAATTTCTCTCGTACTTTAAATGCCTTGGTTTTGATTTAGTGTCTTGTTTGAGTTGTAATAGTGGTTATCACATCAGAGGGTTAGTGTGGGAGCCAATCATAGTTGTCTGGGTTGTGAAAAAGTTTGTATTAGAGACTAGGTTCTTTGTTTTCGATGTACCGAAACAAGTTTAATAGAGTCTCACAACATGGTAGGGGGACACCTTTATTTTTCTTCTAAAGGCTATAGGACTTTAGGACATCTCTATATTTTCTCTAGTCTCCTATTGTGCTATAACTTGCGTCTAATTGGTATCTGAGTAATGCAAATTAGCATGTAACCTCCTCAATTTTCTCTCACTAATTGTTAATACAAGGTTGAACACTGTTCGTCTTGCACTTCCCATCAATCCTCCAGCTTAAGAACAGGGAGCGAGTATTCGCGGTCGAGGCAAAGGTCGAGGAAGATCTAGGGGTAGAGGTCATGGGGAGTAGCATCTATTGGGCCTGAGGTAACAATTGATAATTGACGTATAGATGAGATTCCTCCAGTCCACAATAAAGAGATATAAGATTATATTGAGGTTTGTGATATTGAGGACAATGGACAAGTGGAAGAGGTGCCAGTAGAGACTACCGTTGTTCCCCCTATTTATCTAGTGTTAGCTCAATATATTATGGAATTCTTGAAAGGTATGGCTAGTTCTTGAGTGCTTCCTCCTACTCAACTTCAATTTTATCTGCATGTAGCCAGCACTGTGCGCAAGACGAGTTGAAATGTAGGTTTAGATGCTTTTTTTAGTCCTTTGTTGAGTTCACCTATGACCTGTAATGAATATGAGATGCTGAATAAGTTCTTGAAGCTTAAGCCTCCAGTACTTTTGGGTTTTGAGACTAAAGCTGCTAATGAGTTTATCTTAGGCTGTTGTGAGAGGCTGCATAAACTGGCTATCATTCACCAACATGGGGTTGATTCCTTAATTTTCAACATCAAAGTGAGCCAAGCAGTGGTAGAGAACTTATATGGAATGGAGATCTTCCAATTTAGCTCCACTTATTTGGAACCAACTTCTCGCCTTGTTTTTGGAGAAGAATGTGCCTAGAAATTTGAGAGATCACAAGAAATATGAGCTCACGACATTAGTTTAAGGTGGTATGAATGTGGCTTCATATGAGGCAAAGTTTCATGCTTTATCTAGATATGCTAAGCAGCTAGTTACTACAAAGGAAGAGACCATTCGGTTATTCATTACAGGTTTGAATTTCGAGCAAGTATTATGTATTCATATGACTTTGGCAGGAAGGAGTTTTAATGAGGTGATAAACTATGTTAGGAAAGTGTAAAGGGTGAGGCTAGACAGTCAAGCTAAGGCGTTGGCTAAAAGAGCCAAGAATTCTAGTAATTTTTAGGGTTCCTATTCTAGAGGATCCGAACGACCAACTCTCATAACCAAGGCAATAATAGTCTTCTATGCCCACCTCTACAGGTAAGTATTCAGGAAACCTATCTCACAAATTTCAGGATAGTCAGAGTGTCGTGCCTACGATGGGCAGAAGACCATACTGCGATCATATTTGATAAACTGTGGTGAACTTCGGCACATGAGAAGATATTGTCCCCATCCGCATGTGCTTAAGTTTGGGCAGGATTCTAGAGGGGTTGTAACCGCAAGGAATTCTAATAATGGTAGAGCGCATCCACAAAGTAGGAGAAAAGGTAATTAGCAAGGTCATTAAGGTAGAGAAAATTTTAATGGAGGTAGGGGTACCGTGCAACCAGGAAGAGAGGTGAATCTCCTTCACGATACAGCTCAATGTTATGCGTTTTGGGGGCAAAAATGAGTCAGAGGCATCTAATGTGGTGATCAAAAGTACTCTGTGACCGAATGACCAATGTGTTATTTGATACGGGTTCCACTTATTCTTATGTGTGTGAGATTTGCCTCTGATTTTGATATGCAGTATGATATTCTAGATGCTCTTATTCAAGTTTCTACCCATATTGGAGTCAGTCATAGTAACCCATGTTTATAGTGCTTTCTTTATCTTGTTTATGGGATTTCAAACATCGTCTTCTTTGATGAATTTGGATATGATTGAGTTTGATATACTTTTAGGCATGACTTGGTTGTACCCTATTATGTTGTTCTTAATTGTAATACTATGTTTCTGACTACAGAAATTCTAGGGGGAAGGGATGTACAAACCTAAGAAAGCTAAATTATATTCTCCATTCGTCCTATTAAATTAATGGGGCAGGATTGTTTGTCTTACTTGACTCATGTTAGAGATATAGAAGTTGAGATTCCACCTTTTGAGTCTATTCCTCTGGTGTCCGAATTCAGTGAAGCGTTTCCTAATGACTTGTAAGGCATGCCTCGGGATAGATTTATAGATTTTTGTATTAATTTGGATAATGGTACACGCCCCATTTCTATCCCTCCATATTACATGGGTACAACCGAATTTAAAGGGCTTAATGCTAAAATGCAAGAACTTATCGATAATTGATTGATTCATCTTAGTGATTTTTCTTGGGGTGCTTCGGTGTTATTTGTTATGAAAAAGGATGATAGTATGAGAATGTATATAGACTATTGAAAATCAAATAGTGTCACCATTTGAAAAAAGAATCCCTCGCCACGAATAGATGATATCTTTGACCAATTGCAACGGTCACTGTTTTTTTCTAAGGTCAATCTAAGATGTGTTTACCATCAATAAAAAATTAGGCTTGAGGATGTGCCGAAGACGACGTTTAGAACTCATTATAGGCATTACGAATTTTTAGTTATGTCTTTTGGTTTGATCAACGGACCTGCACCTTGATGAGTTTGATAAATGGGGTGTTCAATCTATTTCTTGATTCTTTTGTGATAGTCTTTATTGATGATATTTTGGTTTATTCGAAAAATGAATAAGAGCATGCCAACTATTTTTGTACTGTATTGAGTGTTCTCAGGAAACAAGAGTTATATGCTAAATTTTCTAAAAGTGTGAATTTTTTTTAAGATTAGTTGCACTTTTGGGACGTGTAGTTTCAAAATAAGGGGTAATGGGGGATCCTTAAAAGATTAAGGTGGTTAAAAATTGGGTCCGGCCTAGTTCTATGACGGAAGTTAGGAGTTTTTGTGGGAGTTTCTAGCTAATTTTGTTGATTTGTTAAGATTGTTATTATTTACACTCACTTGAATAATTTGACTCAAAAGGAGATACGATTTGAATGGATCAAAAAGTGCGAAGAGATGTTTCAAATGCCCAAGACCCTCTTGACCAACGCTCCCATTATAGAATAATCGGTTGAAGGTAAGGATATCATTGTTTATTGTGATGCTTCACATATTGTCTAGGGTGTTGTGTTGTTGAAGAATAAGAACGTAATAGCTTATGCCTCACGTTAATTTAAAGTGCATGAGAGGAATTGCCTCGTGCATGATTTGGACAGTGCGGTGGTAGTATTTGATCTTATGATAAGGAGACATTACCTCTATGGGTTAAAGTGAGGTATTTACTGATCATCGTAGTTTTGCAGGATGTATTCACTAAAAAGGATCTGAATTATAGAGAGTGAAGATGGATGGAGTTACTCAAAGATTATGAAGTCACCATTCAATACAATCTAGGTAAGGTTAATGTTGTGGCAGGCACTTTGAGTTGAAAAGTTATAAGTATGGGTAGCCTAGCTTACTTGAGTGTATCCAAGAAACATCTGGCCAAGGAAATTCATACCTTGGAGTGTAAATTCATGAAATTAGGCATCTCTAAAAGAGGTGGGGTATTAGATAGTATCAAAGCGAAGACCACATTCATGGATGAGATAAAGGCCAAGAATTTTTTAGGATGAAAGTTTGAACTAACCCAAGGAGAAGATGGTGAATGTTAAGTCACAAGAAACCACGCATGTTGTGGCTTGTGTACTTAGCGTTAAGGAAAGAATATGTGTTCCTAGAGTAGAAGGCTTGATTGAAAGTATCATGGTTTGCGGTACTCTATTCATCCAGCAGTGACTAAGATGTATAGAGATTTTAAACGAGTTTATTGGTGGCCGGGCATGAAGAAAGAATGTCGGAGTTCTTGGCAAAGTGTCAAAAATTTCAATAAGTGAAGTATGAACATCAAAGGCCGGCGGGTTTTGTACAAAGAATGCCAATTTTGGAATAGAAGTAGGAAAGAATAGAGATGGACTCTGTGGTTGGCTTTCCAAATCCCCGGGAAAGTTTGATACTATTTGGGAAATTGTTTATAGAATGACTCAGTAATCCCTCTTTATTCCAATAAGAATTGATTATCACACTGAACAATTGGCTACTGTTAATGTGCAAGAGATAGTGAGGTTTCATGGGGTTCCCCTTTCTATTATCTTCGACACTAGTACCCAATTCACTTCAAAGTTTTGTAGGAAATTGCATGATGAATTGGGAACAAAACTCACTTTTAGTACAATATTCCTTCCATAGACAGAAACGCAATAACAAAGCATTATACAAGCGTTAGAAAATATTTTAAAAGTATGTGTGTAAAATTTTTGAGGACATTAAGATAAGTTCATACCTTTGTGTGAATTCCCTTTTAATAATAGTTATCACTCAAACATAAACATGGCAGAATTTAAGGCACTCTATTGGAGGGGATATAGATCAGCTATATGATTGTTTGAGGCTGAAGATGTGAAACCTTGGGGGGGGGGGGG
>NC_028640.1:18892132-18949876 GCF_001406875.1 Solanum pennellii
GGGGGGGGGGGGGTGATTCAGTGAAGGATGCTAAAGATAAGGTAAGAAGTATTCAAGCTGAACTTATATCAGCCCAGAGAAGAAAAAAGAAGTATGCAGATCATAAGGTAAGATATATGGAAATTCAAACCAGTGAGAATGATCTTCTTAAGGTATCACAAATGAAAGGGATGATGAGATTTGGCAAGAAGGGTAATTTAATTCCTCGATATATTGGTCTCTTAGAGATTATTGAATGTGTGGGACTAGTAGTGTATAGCCTAGCTTTACCTCGTAACCTATTGAGTGTTCATCCAGTATTTCATGTGCCCGTGTTGAAGAGGTATCATAGTGAAGGGGATTATATCATTAAGTGTGACTCAGTTGTGTTAGATAAGGGCCTCAAATATGAGGAAAATTGATTGCAATTCTTGATTGTTATGTGTAAAAGTGGAGGACCAAATATATTAAGTCCTTGAAGGTTAAATGGAAGCATAGTTTGGTGCAGTAAGCTTCTTTGGATACCGAAAAGGACATGCGAGACAAGTATCATTAATTGTTCATAGAATCAGATAGCACTTCATTTCTTCCATAGTCTATTTTCCCTATGTTTTTCACTCGGGGACGAGTGATGGGTAAATTGGTATTCATTGTAATAACGGAGTTCCGTCGCTATAGAAATACCAGTGGGGGAAAATTGGGGTCGGAAAAACATTTCATAATATTTGAAATTTCCAAACCTTGTCCTGATTTGAAGAAATCAGAGTCACATAGGTGTAAGGAAAGCTGCTATGAATCAGTTAGTGCAATTAAAAATTTGATTTCGTGAAGTGTTAAATAACTCATTAAGGAATCCATATAACCTTACAAAATTGAATTTGGGTAAGTAGAACTCCCATAATAAAACTTAGTGTAAAGCGGTTATTTTCGAACGTCGTGGGTTAGAGGTGTTTTGTGAAATGGGGGATTGGATTTTCTCTAATTTTCTTACTGGTTCGGAAATCCTACCTTGGTGACGGGTTTTGCTGATCTAGCGAGGCCACTAAAGCTTGAGCTCGGGTGTTGTGGCGAGTGAGATGGTAATTGAAATCGAAGACGAAATACCAATAGTACACTCCAACCGCTTTTCCTGGGCCTTTCATCATTATGGCACCGCCGCTACAGCGGAATGAGGGTCGTGGATGGCTAGACGTGACATAAGTAAGTGACATTATTTGACACTTTTTGACTGTTAGAGCTAAGGAACAACCCACAAGTGATATCTACTCGTTTTTCATCATTTTTGAGGCTAAAGGTGAGATTTTTATCCACCAATTCGTTTTTCAATCCATAGAAAGTGTTAGAATGGGTTAAGAATAAGGGGGAAGGATTTTGAAATTGATTTACGGTGGAGAGGGCCCTAAAATGGTTAGTTGGAGATTATTGGTTTTATTTAGGGTTCATAAAATTTATTATAGTTTTGGCTATGTACCAATTGTTTGTTGATTCTCTTATTATTGTGATTGTTTGTAGACCAAGAACAAGTGGAAAAAATCTGGAAACAGAATGATCAATATTTGTAGGGTTTCAAGCTTGTTTTGAGGTGTCATGCCCCAAGCCTACACCCTGGGCGAGACTGGCACTAGAAGACCATTATTGGTCACAAGAGAACCCTTGGTCTAACTTACTTACTCAGAGAAAGACATAAAACTCAATAACATTCTAAATGAAGAACTTGTGAAATAAATTGACAATGTCTTAAAAGAAACATTCAACTGGACAAAATGGCTGCTCAAGTCTCATAGCAAAACATCTGAAATACAAAGCTAAAGACTCATAACTAATTGTCTAACTATCTATGAATCCTCTAAAACAAGTGAGATGAATGTTAAGACAAACCCTACAACATCCTAATTAATTGAAAATTTAGCATAAAGCAATAAAAAGAGTCCTCTGGAATGCAAAGAGGCACACCAATAGACTCTGAACTACTCACTGGATAAACAATGTGCTGGATGTTGATCCTATTTACTAATTTTATGCATCATAATATGTTTTAGGCTTTGTATATATGCAAATATACAATTTATCTTTGAAATATATGTAAAAAAACAAATAAACTGCACATAAGAAATACAATTAACATCTGTAGGAGTTTCTCTAACCGTCAACAATCACGTAAGAGCTATTGTGATGATACAACATTTTGCCTCGCGCTGCCTACGTTGTCCTATATCTTGACAATAGTATAGTTATTGAATTACTAAGTTGATCCAACTAGTCTATGCTAAAAATCACTAAAAGAATCATCTAAAGAGTATGCCATTTTCTACCCATATGGTTACATGGTTTATGGGTACTGTCATCTGTTTGAAATCTCCCCTATATCGATGCTCAATATTACACCCAAAAATAATTTTATATTAGATGTTATATGTAAAAACATACTTCCTTTTGTGATTTAAGATTAATTCACAAAACCTTAGCTCAAAGTCTACCTTCAAAATAAAAGTTTCTCCTCTTGCTTAGCTATGAAAACATACAGTCTTTTCTGAAATCTATTTCAAAGGATCTTTGGAAATCTCAGTTCTGTTCTAAGTTAAATATGAAAACATTTCAAATCTCTTTCGGAATACATAGTCCCAATATACTTTTGAAGAAATGAACTTCTAATCTGAACTCCTCTCTTAACTCAACATGTACTTTTAGTATTAAAACAAAATTAAAACGTATGTAAAAGACCTTTGAAAACTTTGATAAAGTTCACTTGACTAGACTCTTAACTTTACATGAATTGACTCTTAACTCACAGTGAATTGAATTTTTTATTCAAGGATTATGATTTGTGATACAAAAGCCTCATGATGTTTAGGAATAATTTTAGATAGATAAACATAAGAAAAGTCACTGAATCGCTATCTTTGAGAAGTCCATGATACGGAGATATTTTAACAATTAATCGCAAAATTTAATTTTGAGACAGTGGATTCAGCTTTCTAAGCGCAACTCGGACACACTTTTTGCTCACTGGGGGAGCAAGTCCATGATGTGTACTTGCATGCTAGATCCTGATCGATTTCTTTTCTTCCTTTTCCATCCCAATTCGCTATAACTCGACTATCATTCTCAAATTCATTTTAGATTCTGATAACCAACATATTAGTAAAGACCCTAACCAAATAAACTCTAAGTGTAGACATAAATATCTCAGAAACTCTAGAATTTTGCACAATTCAAGAACAACGTTCAAATTCAAAATACATGTCAAAAACATCAACATCCAAACTCTTTTATGACGAATTGCGCTGAACTAAACATTTTTGCACGTGGGTTAACGAACCCAACACTATGAAAGACTCACATACCTTGTAGAATCAATTCCTTGGCTAATCCAAAATAATAATAGATTGTTCTTGGCAAATTCTTGCTTTTTCTTTTTCCCTTTCTCTACTTTTCTCTTTTCTCCAAGTCGTAGTGTATTTCAGTAAAAACACAAATAATCTAATTCTTATTTGTCTCTTAATTAATTCACCAAGTAAAATTAAATTAATTACAAAACTACCCTTTAAAATTTTGGAATGGACATTTCCTTAATAGAGCAACCCGAATTCAAATTGGCATAACTTACACATACTAACTTGGAATCATGCAAACTCAGCAACGTTGGTACGATCATTCCAACAATTTTCCAACCATATCTTAAAGTTAACCTAAATATCCTAATATAGGAGTTATGTTTGCTTGAAGTTTATTAAAACTAAACTTTTCCTATCTTAACAAAATTTCTAGATTTTCATTCTTTCCAAAAATGACTATTTCCTATTCTTAGCTTCTTCCTAGTTATTTTTACTTGTGAGATGTTACATTATCTCCCCTTAGAAACATTTATCCTAAAATAATATTAATTTTACTAGGCTAAGAGTGGCAACATAACATTTATACACCCAATAAAAAAAAGCTAACAATAACATGCTTACTCATAAAATAAGGAGTTCTAAGAAGAGAATTTTTACCTGGGTCTACACATTCTCCAGATTCAAATAGATGAGTATATCTCTTCTTCATATCCTCTTAGCTTCCAAAGTAGTTTCTTCAACAAATTGGTTCCTCCAATGGACATTAAGTGATTCTACCTCTTTTGTCCTCAACTTGCGAGATTGACTATGTAGAATCTGAACATGAATCTCCTCAAAATATAAGATATCCTTGATCTCAATACTTTTAGTTGGTATGATCAATGAAGTATCGCCCATTCACTTCATAAAGATGGAAATGTAAAAATTCTTCTAGCTCTTGTGGTAGCTCGAACCTATAAGCCACATTGTCAATCCTCTTTGATATTCAATAAGGTCAAATATACCGGGGACTAAGCTTTCCCTTCTTACAAAATCTCATAACAACCTTCATAGGTGAAACTTTTAGATATACCTACATCTACTTCAAAATATAATGCCCTTCCCTTAACATCAATGAGGATTTATGAAGACTCTATGTTGTCTTCAACCTCTCTTGAATCATTTTCACCTTATCAATAGCTTGATGGACTAAATGTTGTCCTATCAACCTAGATTCACCAACTTCAAACCATTCAATAGGAGATCTACACCTTCTCCCATAAAGAGCTTCATATAGAGCCATTTTGATGATACAATGCTAACCATTATTTTAAGCAAACTCAATGAGAGTTAGGTGATCATCCCAATTACATTAAAAATCAATTATGCACGCCCTCAACGTATCCTTTAAACTATGAATAGTTCACTCTGCTTGTCCATACGTGTGAGGAATAAAGGCAGTACTTAAATTCACCTTGGAACCAAGCCTTTATGAAAAGATTTCTAGAATTGTTCAGTTGATTGTGCACCTCTATTCGAGAATTGGACTCCATGAAGTCTTACCACCTCCTGAATGTATAACCTAGCATAATCTTATGTTAAATGGGTATTATTTATCGGTAGAAAATTGGCTGACTTTTTCATGAAATCAACAATCACCCAAACAGAACCATGATGCCTACAAGACCTTGGCAAGCCTGTGATGAAATACATATTAATCATCTCCAACATCCATTCTGAACGTTCCACTTTCTGACCCACACTATCGGGCCTTTGGTTCCTTAGCTTAACTTGTTGGCATTTTCGATACCTAAAAGAATATCCACAATACCCTTATTCATAACACTCAACCAATATACTTTTCTCAAATCATGATACATTTTTGTGGAGCCAGGATGAATGAAATATCTGAAGCTATGACCTTCCTTCATGATTCTCCCTTCGATTGCATCCATCATCTGTACACATAATCTACCCTAATACCTCAACACACCATCTCCCCCTTGTTCAAACCCCATTAGTTTTTGCTTATGAATATTTTCCTTCAAGTAAAGAAAAATAGGATCTTTTTGTTTTTTCCCTTATACTTGTGACACTAATGATCACTCAGCCCCATTCATCACCTCTGTTTCTCCTTTAGAGAAATCCATTAGTCTGACTCCCAGGTGTGCAAGCCTATCCACATCTTTCAATAGCTCTCTCTTTTCTTCATCAACATGGGCGGTACTACCCATAGAAAACCTGCTTAAGGCTTCAACAATAACATTAGCCTTACCTAGTTGGTAAAGAATACTCATGTCATAATTCTTCAGTAATTCTAACCACCTCCTTTGTAAGAGATTAAGTTTTCTCTAGTTAACACATATTGTAGGCTCTTGTGCTCAATAAATATATCGACATGAACACCTTACAAATAATGGTTCCATATAATCAAATCAAACACTATAACAATCAAGTCTAAGTCATGGGTTGAATAATTCTTCTTGTTAAATTTAAACTTTCTGGAGGCATAATTTATAACTTTGACATTCTGCATTAACACATAACCCAAACCAACTCAAGAAGCATCAAAATACACCACAAAATCTTGAGAACCTTCTAAAAAGGTAAAAACTGGCAATATTCAAAGTCTTTTTCAATTCTTGACAGCTTTTCTCACACGCTTCAGACTATTGAAAGTTCATTGTCTTTTGAGATAACTTTTTCAAATGGGATGAAATTTATTAGAACCCCTCCACGGACCTTCTATAATAGCCCGCAAAACCCATGAAACTCCTAATATCAGTTGGCGATGTGGGTCTAGGCTAATTTTGCAGTGCCTCATTTTTCTGAGTATCAACAGTAATTTTTGTTCTAGACACTATGTGGCCTAAGAATTCCACACACTCAAGCCAAAAGTTACAGTTAGAGATCATGGCATACAACTCTCTATCTTTCAAAGTCTGGAGAACTATGTTGAGATGAATAACATGATCTTTTTCATTTCTTAAACACATTACTATGTCATCCATGAAGACGATAACAAACATATTTAAATAAGGTTTGAAGACTTTATTCATAAGGTCCATGAACGTTGTTCGAGAATTTGCCAAACCAAACGACATGACCAAAAACTCATAATGACCATATAGGGTTTTGAAAGCTATCGTTGGAATATAACATTCCCTTACTCTTAATTGATGGTAGCCAGACTTGTCTATTTTAAAACAAAATAGGTGGCACCCTCAAGTTGATCAATAAATCATCAATCCTAGGAAGAGGATACTTGTTCTTGATGGTAACAGTATTCAACTGACGGTAATCTATACACATCCAAAGGGAAACATAATTTTTCCTCACAAATAAGATTGAAGCGCCCCAAAGTAAGAATCCTAGTCGAATAAAACCTTTCTCTAGGAGATCTTTCAGCTATTCTTTCAACTCTAATGGTGCCATTCTATAAGGCGGAATAGATATAGGACGAGTACCTGGAAAAATATCTATACTCAAGTATATCTCTCTCTTAGGAGAGACTCTGGGAAGATTATCTTGAAAGACTTTTGGAACTCCTTTACTACTGCAACTTACTGAATTGGAGGTACCTTAAAACTATAGCCATTAAATCATACTAAGTGATATACACATACTTCAAAAACTAACTTCGTTTTCTTAAGGTATGAAATAACATGACCCTAAGGCACTGCTGGACTCCTTTTCCACTTTAAGACTGTCTCATTTGGAAACTGAAACTTGACAAATCAAAATCTACAATCAACTAGGGCATAAATGTCTGAAGCTAGTACATACCAAGAATGACATCGAAATCTACCATATCTAACTCAATTAAGTCAGCCATTGTACTTTGTGATTGATAAAAATGGGACAATCATGATAGACTAACTCTGCTAGAATAGACTCATTTACAGGTGTAGAAACACTGAATAATTCACTAAGTTTCTTAGGAATAACATCAAAGTTCATAGCAATATAAGGAGTTACAAAGGATAAACTCGCTCCTCGATCTACAAAGCATAAAAAGTAAAGTCAAAGACATAAATCATACCAGTGAAAACATTTGGTGACTCCTCTTGCTCTTTGCGACAACAGATAGCATACAAGCGGTTTGTTCCCCTGCTAGTACCAGCAGTAGCCCCTGTAGGTGCAGCTCCGTCTGGTGGAGCAACTAAAGAATACTGAGCTTCATTGCCCCCATTACCATTTCAGTGCTTCTTCTTTGGACACTCGCATGAAATTCCCGTTCTGACCACTCTTGAAATAACCAGCAGATCCCTCACAAAAAGTACTTAAACGGTTCCTACCACACTTTTCGCATGCAGAAGGCTTACTACCCCCTTGAGCCATGTTGCCCTATGAATAAGAAGGTTTAGCGCTGAAGTTCTGATTGTTATTCTTACCTTTATTCTCTATTGCAGGTGCACTCGCAGATGATGGAGAAGGTATCTTCTGTTTTTGTTGTAAAGATGACCGGTTGAGATTACTCTTCTGGTGCCCAAACTCATTCCCTTTCTTGGCCCTCTTTTTCCTAATCTTTTATCTATCCCTCAGCTTCACTTCCTCAACCTTATGTACATAAACCATCAACCTAAAATATCAATGTAACCTATCTGAATCGCATACCTACCTTCTTTACTTGACATATGAGACGAACTAGCAATAAATTAACTCATTCTATGCTCATGTCCGCAACCATCTTCGGAGCATATGGGATAGTTGGGGAACTTTAGCCTATACACATGAACACTTAGAGAATCTTACTTAAGGGTAAGAAATTCTCATACTTTAGCCTTTTTTACTTATCGTGGAATCAAACACTAGAAAAAGGCCTCCTCAAAACAAGCGCTACTCATAGGTGGTGGATCCTCATATCTACTCTATTTCAACTAATAAAACCATGATTTAGAAAACTCTTCAGTTGATATGCAGCTAGCTCAACTCTGTCAACATTCTTAACATGCATCACATCAAATATCTTTTTCAGCTCCTCAATGAAATTCTCCAGATCCTTAGTAGTGATTGAACCAATGAAGGTTGGAGGATTCATTCTTAAGAACTCTCAAATCCTAAAAGTATCAACAACTTTTTTCGTAGATCCTCTTTGTTTCCCAAACTGATTAGTCACAGTTTGAATGAACATCCTTATTGCCTTTCAAAACTCGATATTGGTAACTTGTCCTTGGGATTTCACTTTGGAAGCATTAAGTACCCCTTGTTCCTGTGGTTCAACATTACTCCTAGTTGGACGACCTTTGACTGCTCATGCTAGATACATGGTTATTTGAAACACGTGCAAACAAAAATAAGAGAAATTCTTTTAGAGATAAAACACAAACGCAGGAAATGAGTGTGATGGAACTGAGAAAATTTCCCAACTGTTGTAGCCTCCATATTATAGATGTGGCACGCTTCACACCAATAACTAGAATTCTACAAACACTGCTTTATAGACTCCCTAGGACTCTTGAACATTATGCTCTGATGCCAGGTTTGTCATGCCACAGACTACATCATGCGCGAGATTGGCACTCGAAGACCGTTGTTGGTCCAATCCTAACCCTTGGTCTGCCATGCTTACTCAGTGGAAGACTTAAAACACAAAATATTTTAAATGAAGAACTTGTGAAATGTCTTAAAAGAAACATTCAAGTAGTCAAAATGGCTATTTAAGTCTCATGGCAAAACATCTTAAATACATAGCTAAAAGACTCATAACTAAATATTTTATCGTCAATAAAGCCTCTAAAAAATGAGATCGATGTTTGAACAAACCCCACAACATCCTGATGAACTGAAAATAAAATAAAATCAATAAAAGGAGTCCTTCAAAATTCAAAGAGCCTCAACAATAGACTCTGATTTGATTACTGGATCACTGATGTGCTGGATCCTGATCCTAGTTACCATCATCTGCATCATAATATGATGCAGGCCAACTGGCATCAGTACATTGAATGTACGAGTATGTGAGTTTGAATTCTAAAATGCAAACATAGGCTTGAATGGAAATTAGAAGAACTTACCATGCACAACTCAACTCTCCAAGACTGAACACATTTCAATATAAATCAATTTAAAAAAATGCAATATAAAAAAGTTGTTTAAATACATAATTTCAACTCTATATGTATGCAAAGATACAATATATTTTGAGATATCTGTACAAATACAAATAAATTGTGTATATAAAAAACAATTTTACTTTTTGTGGAAGTTTTTCTAACCGACAATTATCATGTAACAGTTGTTGTGTTGATACAACATTTTGCCTCACGTTGTAAGGGTTGTCATATACCTTGCCATTAGTATAGAAAAATAACTATTAAGTGGATGCACTAGTATATGCCAAAAATTACCAGACGAATCATCTGAAAAATACGACTATTTTCTACCCATGGTGGCTACATGGTTTATGGGGGTTGTGAGATGTTTCAACTGTCCCTCATATCTGTGCTCAATACTACTCCCAAAAATAATAAAATAGTAGATCTTATGTTTAAAAACATACTTCCTTCTGTGATTTGAGATTACTGCTTAAAAACTTAGCTCAAAGGCTACCTTGGAAGTCAAAGTTTCTCCTCGTGCTTTATTATGAAAGCATATACTCTTTTTCTGAATAGTAGCTCAAAGGCTCTTTGGAAATATTAATTTCACTTCTTCGTTAAATGTGAAAACTTTTAAAATCTCTTGGGGAATACATAGTCCCCATACAATTTTGAAGAATTGAACTTCAAATATTAACTCTTTACTTAACTCATATTGAACTTTATGTCTTAAAACAAAGATAAAATATTTGTAAAATACCTTTGAAAACTTGGATAAACTTCTCTTAACATGAGTCTTGACTTTACTTCAATTGACTATTAACTCTCCTTGAATTGAATTATGGATTCAATGATTGTGATTTTTGATCGGAAAGGCCTCATGATATTTAGGAATAGTTTTAGATAGCTAAACATGAGAAAAGTCCCGAAATCACCGTCTTGGAACAAGTCTCCGATGCGGATATGTTTTAAATTATTACTTGCGAAATTTAATTTTGAGATAGAGGATTCCTCCTCCTGACCACGACGCGGAGAAACTTTTTCCTTATTGGGGAAGAAAGTCAGCGACGCGGACTTACGTGCCAAATCCTATTCATCTTTCCTTCTTCGGTTCCATCCCCGATGCTCCTAGCATCGACTAATGTTCCCAAGATCATTTTAAGTTTCAATACTTTGCATATGTAATCAAGAAACTAACTCAAAAACACTCTGAAACTCAACGTTAATATCTCATAAACTCCAAAATTCAGCCCAATTCATGAACAACATTCAAATTCAAGAATAAATGTCAAGAACATCAACTTCCAAACTCTATTAGGACGAATTGCGCTGAACTAAACATGCTTGGAGCATGGGTGGACAAACCCAACACTATCAGAGACTCACATACTTTGTAGAATCCTTGGCGAATCCACAACCAATAGCGGTTGTTCATGGCGAATTCTAATTTTTCCTCTTCTACTTTCTCTTCTTTTCTATTTTCTCGAAACCCTAGGTTATTTTGGTAAAAGCGTAACTGATCTAATTCAGTTTTTATCCTTAATTAGTTTACTAAGTCGAATTAAATTAATTCAGTAATAAAAAGGCCAAACTACCCTCCAAAAATCCAAATTGGACACTTCCTTATTCAAACAACCCAACTTCAAATAGGCATAACTTATTCATACGAGCTCGGCATTGCATAAATTCAGCGGCATTGGAAATATTATTCCAAGGTTTTCCAACCATATCTAGAAGTACATCTAACCCTAGGAGTTATGGTCACTTGATGTTGACAAAAACATAACTTTTCCTAACTTAATAAATTTCAAGATTTTACTTCTTTTAAAAAATGACTATTTCCTGTTCTTAATTTCTTCCTAGTTATTTAAATTTGCGAAATGTTACAAGAGGAGATAATTTCCTTGATGAGACACTCTGCATTTAGTGAGTTTCAATAATCATCATTCAATTTATTCAAAACTCACTGAATTAAACAAGATGGAGTATGGGTAAGCGAAACCAACACAGAAAGATCTCACATACCTCGATAGGGATCACCCCCGACGAATTCCACTCGCAAAACCTTAGCATTCTCTATGAATTCTTCGCTTTTTATCCTTTCTCTTTCTTTTCTTCTCTTTTCTCCAAAACCCTAAGCGAGAATAATATTTTATAAACTGAATTAAGGCTTAGTTTTACCCCTAATAAACCCTTAAATAGAATTAGGAAATAGTAGGATGAAAATACCACTTTACCCTTACAAGAATTTGGATTGGGACCTCCCTCAGTCGAACAGCCCAAATTCCAATAGGAATATCTCCCTCATACGATAAAGAAAATGCAAAAACTCGGTGGCGTTGGAAATATATCGCCAAGGGATTTCCAACCATATAAAGAACTGACTCCAACTCATCTTGAGCTAGAAGGTATGTCCGTTTTAAAATGGCCAGAAACTCACTTTTACACTTAGGAAGTTTTCCAAAATTTTCCTCTTCTTTCCAAAATAGAATATTTTTGGTTTCTTAGCCTATTCCTAGTTATTTCTAGTTACGAGATGTTACAATATGTCCCCCTTGGGAACATTCATCCTTGAATGAGAACTTTTTCACTAAGGATTGTAACATCATTTCAGCACTCAACAAACAAGAGAGGGATATGATCTTCCACATTCCCTTTTAAATCAATCAGACAAGACCTCAACATATCTTCTATGGTCTTGATAGTAATCTATGCCTGTCCATCCGTCTGATGATGAAAAGTAGTGCTTAAGTTCACCTTTGAACCCAAACCTTTCTGGAAAGACTTCCAGAACTTAGTAGTAAATTGTGCACATATATCTTAAATAATGGAGTACGGGACTCAATGAAGTATTACAAAATCTTGATGGTACAATTCAGCATAATCCTCGGCCAAATAAGTAGTCTTTACTTGCAAAAAGTGGGTTCAATTTGTCATTCTATCGATAATTCCCAAGTAGAATCATGTTTGTTGCAAGATTTGGGAAAGATAGTGTTGATGTCCATATTAATCATCTCTCACTTCCATTCAGAATGTTCTATAGTCTTAGCCAAACATCTTTGCGTGTGGTGTTCAACTTTCCCCTGCTGGCAATTCGGGCACTTGGCAAAAAAATCAGCAATGCCCTTCTTCATACTTTCCCACCAATAAACCTCTCTCAAATCGTGGTATATCTTTGTTGAACTCGAAGAATGGAATATCAGGAGCTTGAACTTCCTCCATGATCCTCTCTTGATGTCCACGCACACTAGGTACACACAACCTACCATGATACTTCAGCACACCATATTCCCCTTTTTCAAAATCTAATACTTTTTGCATATGAACATTCGCTATTAGATCAAGCAAAATAGGGTCTTGTTCTTGCTTTTCTTTCACCTCTAACACTAGTGATTATTGAGCCCCATTAGTCACCACCATCCCTCCTACTGAGGAATCCATAAGTTTGACTCCCAAGCGTGCAAGTCTGTGTATATTTTTAACTAACTCCCTCTTTTCTTCCTCGGCATGGATGGTACTCCTCACGGATTACCTGCTTAAGGCATCAACAACCACATTAGACTTACCTAGGTAGTAAAGAATACTCATGTCATAATCCTTGAGTAGTTCTAACCACATTCTTTGTCTGAGATTGAAATTTTTTTTTGGGTAAACTATTGTAGGCTCTTGTGATCAGTGAATATGTCAACATGAACAACATACAAGTAGTCACACCATATATTCAAAGCAAAAACTACTGCAGTCAATTCTATGTCATGAGTTGGATAATTTTTCTCATTAACCTTCAACTCTCTTGAGGCATAAGTTATAACCTTGCCATTCTACATCAACACACAGCCCAAAACAAACTCTCTATCCATCACAGTACACCACAAAACCTTGAGTACCCTCTCGTAAGGTGTAAACCGGAACGATAGTCAATCTTTTTTTAACTCCTGAAAGCTTTTGTCACAAATTCAGACCATTGAAACTTGACGGTGTTGTAAGTTATCATGGTCAAAGGAGACGAGATAGATGAAAAACCTTCAACAAATATCCTATACTAGCTAGGAAAAAGTAAGAAACTTCTTATATCTGTTGGAGATGTGGGTCTACGCCAACTCTCTGAACTATTTCTATCTTTTGGCTATCAACTGTAATCCAATCACAAGAAACAGTGTGGCCCAAAAATGCCATGCACTTAAGCTGAAACTCACACTTGGAGAACTCGACATATTACTACTTATCTTTCAAAGTCGGTATGACTATTGTAAGGTTACTAGTATGATCCTCTTCTTTACTTGAGTAAATCAATATGTCATCAACAAAGACATTGAAAAACATATGTAAATAAGGTTTAAAGACTATGATCATAAGATCCATGAATATTGCAGGCGCATTGGTTAAATCAAAGCACATAACCAAAAACTTGTAATGCCAATATCTGGTTCTAAACATTGAATTTCGAATATCACATAAACTTTCAACTGATGGTAGCCTGATATGTATCATTTTTCAAGAAATAGGAAGCACCCTGAAGCTGGTCGAAAAGCTCATCTACCCTTGGGAGAGGATATTTATTCTTGATGGACACGTTATTCAATTGACGGTACTCTATGCACATCTTAAGGGGACCATATGTCTTTCTCGCAAATAAGACAAGAGCGCCCCAAGGTGAGACACTTAGTCGAATAAAACCTTTATCTAACAAATCTTTCAGCTATTCTTTCAACTCTTTTAACTCCGTTGGTGCTATTATATACGGCAGAATAACGATCAGATGAGTATCTGGAACGATATCTTTGTCAAAGTCTATTTCTCTTCCAAGAGGGACTCCGGGTAGATCATCAGGAAAGTCTTTTGGAAACCCTTTTACTATAGGAACTGATTGAAGAGAAGGTACCTCACCACTTGAGTCATTAACTCAGACTAAGTGATAGATACATCCCTTAAAAACTAACTTCCTCGCCTTAAGGTACAAAATGAAGTGGCCCTTAGGCTCTAATGAACAACTACTCCACTCTATGACTGGCTCATTTTGAATCTGAAATGTAAAAACTCAAATTCCGCAATCTATTGATGCATAACAGTCAAGAATCCAATCCATACCTAGAATAACATCAAAATCTACCATGCCTAACTCTATTAAATCAACCATACTAATCTTATGACTGATGGAAATAGGACAATCACGATAGCCTTTTCCTGCTAGAATAAATTTACCAACAAGTATGGAACAACTAAATGGTTCACTAAGTTGCTCAGGATCAATATCAAAGTTCATGGCAACATAGGGAGTTACAAAAGATAAACTTATTCTTTGGTCTAACAGTGCATAAACAGTAAATTCAAAGACTTGAATCATACTAGTGACTACGTCTGGAGAATTTTCATGGTCTTGTCGATTGTTAAGAGCATACAAGTGGTTTGTTGCTCATCCAGCAAGAAGTAACTCCCCTAGGTACAGTCCGTTTAGGTGGAGCAACTGAAGAGTGAGCTTTGTTGCCTCCCACCTTGCTTACTCTTTGTACACTCAATCATGAAATGTTCAATCTTACCGCACTTTAAATAACCTATGAAGCCTTCACAACAAATATCAGAGTGATTCTACCACACTTGGCGCATGTATGATACTTACTACCTCCCTGCGCCACACTTCCCTGTAAGTAGGCATGTTTAAATCTACAATTCTTCCCATAGTACTCACATTTGTTCTTAGGTACATATGCACTAGCCAATGATGGATCATGTCCCTTCTGTTTTTATTGGATGGATGACGACTTGGCATCATTATTCTTCCCGGACTCATTCCCTGTCTTATCTTTGTTGCTCTTGAACTCCTCTCTATCCCTAAGCTTATTTTCCTCTACCTGCTGCACATAGACTATTAACCTTTAAATGTCCATCTCCCCGATCAGCATGGTAGCTCTGTCTTCTTTGTTTGATGCCCAACCCAAGCCAGCAACAAACAAGCTCATTCAACTTCTCATATCTTTAACAATCTCTGGAGCATAGCGAGACAGTTGAGTGAACTTCAAGCCATATTCATGAACACTCAAGCAGTCCTGTTTCAAAGTAAGGAATCATGCACCTTTGCTTCATTCAGTTCCCGGGGAACAAAATGCCCCAAAAAAGCTTCTTCAAAGCAAGCCAAACTCGTACATCGTGCATCCTCATCTGTGTCCTCCTTCACTAACCGAACCAAATCTTAGCCACATTGTTGACTTGACATGAGGCTAGTTCATCTCTCTCAGCATCAATCACATGTCTCACATTGAATACGTTATTCAAATCTTTCATAAAGTTTGTCGGATCCTTAGTAGTGCTAGAACCAGTAAAGCTTGGGGGATTCATCCTCAAGAATTATCGAAACCTCGAAGTGTTATCCTCTTCTTGTTGAGCTCATCCTTGATGCCCGACTTTGTTGGTCACAACTAGACTCAGCATCCGGATAGCCTCAAGGAACACGACATTGGTAACCTCTTCTTGAGGTTGTACTTCAAGAGCATTGGGTAACTCATGTACCTGAGGTTCAACATTTCTCTTAGATGGACAACCTCTTACTGCTCTTCGTGGAGGCATAGTTATCTGAAACACGCGAAAGCACCAATTAGAAAGAGAGTTTTAGAGGTAAACTCTAATGCACGCGAAGGAATACGAAAGAAGGGAGGGGTTCCAAAATTTTGTAGTCTCTTAATCATAGACGTGGCGTGCACACTGATGACTAATACTTTACGTACACGGCTTCATAGACTCCCTAGGACTCTTGAACCTTGCTCAGTACCAAATTTGTCATGACCTGAGCCTACACCGTGGACGTGGCTGGCACCTAATGACCATTGCTCGCCTTGAGTAAACTGTTGGCCTGGCTTACTCAACTCATTAGAAGACTTAACTTAACTCAATATAAAGAATAAAGAATAATTTAAAGGGAAATATTTAAATTGTAATAGCTTAGCCAAATTGGCATTTAAGTCTCATCATTTAAAATTGGAATTAAAAGACCCAGAACTAATAATATCTGCCTATGAAACCTCTATAAATACAGAGATGAATGTTAGGAAAAAACCTACAACATTCTATTATTGAAAATGATTAAAACCAATAAAAGAGTGCTCCGGATGTAAGGAGGCTCACCTCGGACTTTGAGTTGCTCAGTTGATCAACGACACGCGAAATGCTGATCCAAGTTACCTGATTCTGCATCATAATACGATGCTGGCCAACAAGAATAAGTAAATTGAATATACGAGCATGCGAGTTGGAATGCTAAAACAACACTTAAGTTTGAAAAAGAGTAAGAAGGAGCACGTACCTTGGCTTTGTTCAATTCATGAATTATTACTCATTTCCATATAATACAATTTAAAAGTAATGTGCAATATAAAGAAAACTAACTGAAAACATGTTGAAAATGATGAATGTACACAAGGATAATAATAATCTTTGATATGTATGTAAAAATACAAATTTATGATTTATATGAAAGTACAATAACTTCTGTGCCAGCTTCTCTAACCGACAACCATCACTTAAGAGCTCTAGTGATAATACAATGTTACTCGGGCCACGCTACCTGGTCATCCTAAGCTTGCAAGAGTATAGAAACTAAATTGCCTGATGAATCCACTAGTATATTGTGAAAAAGTTTCATCTAAAACGTATGAAACTCTTCTATCCATGATGGCTACATGGTTTTCATAAAGACTTGAGTTAATATGAACTTGCATACCCACAGCGGTGCTCAATACTACTACAAAAAAAAAACTGACTCTAAGGTTTTTTTAAAACATAATGATTTTGTGGTTTGAGATTAGGTCTCAAAACATAACTTTAAAACCTCTTTTGGAAATCATACTTTCCCTGCTTGCTTCATTTTATAAATTTATTACTCCTGTCTGAAAATTAGCCTGAAGGCTCTTTACTTGTTTAATGTGAGAGTATTTGTAACTTTTAGTGATTAATTAGTCCCCTTATAACTTTTGAGAATGAACTCAACTATTTACTCTTACTTAATTTTTAACTAGAGTCTTAAAACAAAGTTTAAACTGTTTGTTAAAGACTCTCGGAAACTTTACGAACTCACTTTGACTTACTTCTTAACTTTAGACTTGACTCATAACTCTTTTGACTTTGATCTTAACTTTCCATGAACTTAATTATAGATTCAAGGGTCATGATCTCATGTTTATAGATGATTTCGTGATGTTAGGATGTATCTTAGAGTGTTGGAATCAACTAAGGAACGTCCGTACATTAATTAGGAACTAGTACAAAAACATAGGGAAAGAATGGGGTCTCCAGCTGACCTTGGCCTATGAGAGGCGCGGAGCGCCAGAGCCTGATGAACAGGCTCTGGTCTGAGGCACTATGGCTAGTAAGGCGCACCAGAGCCTCTCAGACAGAGCCTTTCCGGAGGGGCTCGGGTAGGTGCGGCGCCGTAGGGCCTGTCAGACAGGATTTTTGACTTTTCTTCCCCTTTTTCCATCATGGATCTCGCCCCAATCACTTACGATCACTAATAACATCAATACCCAGTAGATTCGACTTTTAAAAAAACCCAGAAACACAAATCAAATCAACTAAATGCATGCTACAACTCAACCAACAACAGTTCAACAATTGTTCATCAAGAACTTCAATATTCATCATTCAATCTATTCAAAGCTCGCTGAATTAAACATGTTGTGTGTGGGTGAAGCTAACCCAACAAATAAATATCTCATATACCTCGATAGGGATCACACCCGACGAATTCCACTTGCGAAACCTTAGTGTTCTTGATGGATTCTTGGCCTTTTCTCCTTTCTTGTTCTTCTATTCTCTTTTCTCCCAAGCCCTAAGCAGGAAAATATTCTCTAAAACTAACTTAAAACTTATTTTTACCCATATTTAACCCTTAAAACGAACTAGGAAATAGAAGGGTGAAAAGACCACTTTACCCTTACTATAATTCGGATTGGGACCGCCCTCAATCCAACAGTCCAACTTCTAATAGTCATATCTCCCACATACGATATCGAAAATGTGAAAACTCCACGGCGTTGGAAAGATATTTCCAAGGTCTTTCCAACCATATAAAGAGTAAAGTCTAACTCATCTTCAGCAAGAAGTTATGATTGTTTTAAAATGGCCAAAACTCACTTTTTACACTTAGGAAATTTTCCGGATTTTACCTATTCTTTTAAAAAGTGATTATTTTTGGTTTCGTGGCCTATTCCTATCTATTTCGAGTTACGTCATGTTACAACATTAATATTTTGTAGCTAGGAATAACTTATTTGCTACACAATAAAAGTAATTGTAACAATACTAACCCTTTAGTCATAATAAGTTATTTGAGACAAAATATTATGGCTAAATAAATATGTTTTCTTCAAGTTGTAAAACGACGTGGTAATAGTTAAATGTAATAGCCGTAGTGTTCTGGCATAGTAAAATTTTGTAACTAATTATTCTTTTTTGCCATGAATTTATCATTGTAATAATAACCTATTAGCCATAACAACTTATTTAAAGATATATTTATAGCTGAATGATTTAACTTTAAGTTATAAAATATTGTGGTAATAATTAAATGTAAAAGCAATAGCTTTTCTTCTATCACAAAATTTCAAAGCTGATTATTAATTTTTTCCACAGATTTAAATTTCTCATAGTAAAAATAACCTTTTAGCCGTAATAAATTGTTTATAGAAAAAAATGTAGCTAAATATTTTTTTCAAGTTATAAAAATGTGGCATATTAAGAATATAATCATAATTTTCTTGCTATGATAAATTTTGTTGTTTATTATTAAGTTATTCAAATGAAAAAATATTAACATTTTATCCATAAGAAGTAATTTAATGAAAATATTGCCACTACAAAAATATTATATTTCGGGTACCAAAAAATTGTTCCAATGATTAACTTCATAGTTATGATTATTTTTAAAAACAAAATGATACATCCATGTGAGAATAATTGAGGCTATACATTTTATCTGATATGAGGTAAAACGTAAGTCTTGAGGTACTTCTTCTTGACTTGAGAATTCATGTTATACAACTCGAACCTCTTCTACTGAAAATTATATATATCGAGTTAGATTAATTATAGATGTTAATATTTCTATCAATTAAATTTTAAAAGATCCTACATTTTAAATTTTAAATGTAGTCTAAATAAATAGAAATTATAAAAAAATAAAAAAATTTAAAAATGAAAAAATAAATAAAAGTTAAGTCTAATTAACTTGATGTAATTATACTTTTTATATATAAAAGGATATGTTTAATCAATTTAAATTTTATCAAACAATGTCTTTTTTTTTACATTAACTATTTAGGAACATAGTTAGATAACTAAATTATTTATTGAATATAATTAATACACAAAAAAAATTATTTTGATATTCAATACTTTTTTCTCTTTTTAATCTTAATATCTTAATCCATATATTTTTTGTATTTTCAACTAAAACTATAAAATTACAATCCAAAATTCATATCTCCATTTAAATTAAGATCAAAATAACTAAATGTTGTGGAAGCATAGTTCTACTATAGTAATAGTTGAGCAATTTTAGTCTGATTTGAATTAATGGTTGAGATTAAAAAAATTGAATTGATTTTTTTAAAACTCTATTCTACAATAATTTTCAAACTTCAATTGTATGGTAATTTATATTTACCACCAAAACATTGGTCCACATGGTTAAATGTCGAGGTTTTGACCTTTAGGACTTAAGGATCAATTCCCACTTAATACATCTGTTTGTGCGCCCATATTCGGATCGATTTTCACTAAATATATTTTTCTTGGTGCACCATGTCCGAAATATTTTATATTCACCTGTATATATAACAAAAGTTGTATTTTTTAAATTTATATAATGGCATTTGTAAAACATAAGAAGAAAAAATTGTTCATATAATAAACAGATAATAATAACTAATAAAAAAATTAAAATTATCTCTCCAGTCGTACTTCACCCTTCCCTCTCCCCATTTGAATCCAAAAATCCCCCCCCCCCCCCCTCACCCACAAAAAAAGTAATTAAAAATTACAAAACATCAAAATTCCCCCGTTAAATTTTAAAAGTCAATTAAATAGCTTATCCCCCCATTATACTTATCAAAAAACTGGAAACTCTTTTTCCTCTTCCCACGCCATTTATGTTTGCTCCCTCTTCCCTCACCCTTTCTTATCTCATTTTTTAAAATTTTTGATATTATGCTAATACTTTTTGTAGGTTTTACATGGTCTTCTTCAAGCAGATGAAATAAGATTACACAATATGACTTTTTTTACTCAACAACATACTCTAAATTTTCTATGATATATAGGTTTGAGAAAAAGATTGAACCACAAATAATTTTTCATATATTCTATATAGTTGCAAGAGATTGCTGTCATGGCTTGAATCAATTAGTATTGCATTAAATTGCATATTTTTTTCAATTTGAAGGTACCTATTTTACCTAAGTATTACTTCAATAATCGTTATTGAATTTTAAGATTTATATGTTGGTATAAATTTATTAATTGATTCTGAAAATTGTGATCTATATCTACTTGTTTTAATAAGTTTAAAAGTTAGTGGTTGGATTAATTCTTTGTTTACATTTTTTTTTTCTTTTCAATTGCTAAACATTTTTGTAAAAAAAATTATTCAAGACATATTTTTTTCTCTACGATATTATGGATCATTATTTTTTTTGGTGGTATAATACTTTATCATTATTGATCGGCATATTTAGGAACAAGAGCATATAAATGGTGAATTGAGACCGATGTTATCAAGCTAAAGTACAATTGAAGATTGTGGAAGGAGACCGTAGAGGTAGGGAAATATTATGTTGCTTTAGACTACTACAAGATGACGTGTTACAGGAATTGTATATTGTGATTTTGTGACTATTCTTAAAATTGTAAAATATAACTATATGTAACTTGACAATTATTTTGGAATCTCAAAAATGTATTTGGGATTATATTATGTAGCTTTTCTTCATAACAAAGCTTGTGGAAAATCCTTTCATTTATGGTAATGAAATTTTTTGGAATCTACTTTTTAGCTATATTATTAAAATTCTTGTGTTTATTAATTCTTATGGGAGTAATTTTAAATTTGTAACAATGAATTTTGATGGTTATAGCTAAATCTACATGTAAATATCAAAAATAGGCAATATCTTTTTCTTATTTTAGCAAATTAAAGCTATTAGCTATAATTAATGTATGTTATGGAAAAGAGTATGAGTTCATAGTTTTGTGAAAAAAATATTTGTCGCAAATACTTTGATTTTATATATATAAATTTTCGAGTGTGTATCTAAATACAAGTATTATTGCCACAAGATTAAAATTATGAAATAGGCACAAATTTTAAAATTTCATAAAAAATAAATCAAAGTCATTAGCCACAATAAAATTCATTGTGTCTACAATATAAAAATTGCTATGGATTTAATTTGTTGTGGCAACATAGTAAAACTATGTGCTACAAGTAAATGTTTCTTAGAAATTTATTTTTACCATCATAGCTACTACAACACAAATTCTTTTTGTAACAATAAGTATTTGTCCTTGGCCACGGACCATGTAAAGTATGTGGCTAACTTTTACACCTTACTTCTTGCCACAATGATACAAAGAAATATTTTATGGCTAAAGTATTTAACCACGGAAAATTTTATATTTAGCTACAATGTGTTTTGTACCATTATTTTTTGTATCACTACGCTGGTGAATAGTACTATTTTATCCTGAGAGAATCGATTTCTTTAAACCTCAGGTGCTAGAGGCGAATAATTTTCCTAAATAATGAGACATTATGTATTAATAGCCTAAATATTTCCTTTATATTGATTCTACTGTTAGAGATCCTGGCATGTTTTTTACCATAAATTATTCATGCTAATTGTAACATCTCGCAAATTGAGATAGGTGGGAAGAAGCTTAGAAGTTGAAATTGTATGTTTTGGGAAGAATTAGAATCTGGATATTTCTTAAGTTATGAAAAAGTGAGTTTTGGGTAAACTTAAAAATGGTCATAACTTCTAAATAAGGATGAATTAGAGGTAGTTCTTGATATGGTTGGAACGGCTTTGGCGATATCTTTTAAGTGCCGCCGAGTTTGCGTGATTTCAAATTCGTATGAGTCATTCTTGCCTTTCGGAAGTCGGATTGTTAGATTACGGATAGTCCAATCTGAATTTGGGAAGGACAAAGTTATATTTTCCTTACACAATTATTTTATTTCATTTTTTTTTTGTAATAAATTGGGGTCTAAACAGATTTTATTATGTTCACACTTTTAGAAAACAAGTTATGATTTTCAGAGAAGAGAAAAGAAGAAGAGAAAAGAAGAAGAGAAAAGAGGAGAAAGGATTAAAGAAATAAATAAAGTTCAAGATCGTCGAAGTTCTACCTGTGGAATTCGTCGGGGGTGATCCCTCAAAAGGTATGTGAGATTTTTTTGTGTTGGGTTAGTTCACCCATTCACCAATTTGTTTAATTCAGCGAATTATGAATAGATTAAATGATGACCATTCAGTTAGAGTCAGTTCTTTATATGATTGGAAATCCCTTGGAGATTTATATCCAACCCCACCGAGTTTGTGCATTTTTTATATCGTATGAAGGAGATATGCCTTTTGGAAGTTGGGTTATTGGATTGAGGGAGGTCCCAATCCAAACTCTGTAAGGGTAAAGTGGTCTTTTCATCAACTGTTTCCTAATTCAGTTTAATGTTTTATTAGGGGTAAAACTAAGCCTTAAGTTAGTTTTATAAAATATTATTCACGCTTAGAGCTTTGGAGAAAAGAGAAGAGAAGAAAGAGAAAGGAGAAAAGGTGAAGAATTCATCAATAATGCTAAGGCTTAACGAGTGGAACTTGTCGGGGGTGATCCCTATCGAGGTATGTGAGATCTTTTCCTGTTTGATTTGTTCACCCACACACCATCTTGTTTAATTCAGTTAGTTTTGAATAGATTGAATAATGAATATTAAGTTTTGAATAGATCAAAATGGGCGGCCGTAGGGCCTATGGGCGGGGCACCTCCAATAGCCCCACGGGACAATATTTGTCGATAGGGCCTTGGAGCGGTGCGTCAGCCAGAGCACCCCAACTTGGCCTGTGAAGTTTGGTGCCTGGAGCCCCACGCCTCTCATTTCACAAAAGATGTCAGTTTACCCCATTCATTCCCCCTCTTTTCTTAATAGTTCCTAATGGATGTACACACATTTCCTAGTTGATTCCAATCGTTTAAGGCACGTGTAAACACCATGAAATCATCCATAAACATGAGATCATGAACCTTGAATCTATAATTCAATTGAAGGAAAGTTAAGATCAAAATCAAAGAAGTTAAGAGTCAAGTCTAAAAGTTAAGAAGCAGTTTAAAGAAAGTTTTTAAAAGTTTCAAAGAATCTTTAACAAACATGTTAACTTTGTTTTATGGATCAAGCTACAAGTTAATCAAAGAGTAAAGAGTTAAGTCCAAATTTCAGAAGTCATAAGGGAACAAAGTATTCCCAAGGAGTTATGTTTTAAGTTAAGTAAAGACTAAAGAGTTGATGTTTATCTTTTAAAGAAATATAAGGGAACTAAGGATTTCCGTAAGAGTTGTATAAAGACTCAAGTTTTAAGTTAAGTAAATAGTAAAGAGTAGAGAGTGAAGTTGAAGTTCTTTTATCCAAAAGTATAAGGGGGACTAACTATTCCCAAAGAGATTTTTGAAATGTTTTCACATTGAAACAAGTAAGGAAGCTATGTTTTCCAAAGAGCCTCCGGGCTTGTTTTTAGAAAAGAGTTATAGATTTATAAAATTAAGCAAGCAGAGAAATAGGATTTCAAAGATAGACTTTGAACTATGTTTTTGAGCACTAATCTCAAATCACAGGAAAAAAGTTGTTTTCAAAACATACAAGGTTAGTATATTTTGGGAGTAGTATTGAGCACCGATGTGGGGATGCGAGTTTCAGATTAACTCAAGTCTCCATGAAAACCATGTAGCCATCTTGGGTACAATGGGCCATAGTTTTTAGATGAATTCTTTTCAAAGGTTACTAGTAGATCCATTAGGATGTTAAAGTCCTATAATCTGGCAGGTTCAGGATGGTCCTTGGCAGTGTGACGTAAATCTTTGTATCATCAACTATAACAATTAGGTGATGGTTGTTAGTTAGAGAAAGTCGTACATCAGAAGTTGCATGGTTCCTCAAGAGGTTCTACTTAGTATGAATGGGGGCATGGGTCTTATTCATGCATTCCACGGGTATACTTTGAGGGAAAGCATGATATGTTTTTTTAGTATTAAGATTATGAGTTAACATCATATTATTTTGTATTTTTACATAAATCTCAGAGTCAATTGTATCTTTGCATATACAGAGTTGAAACCATGTTTTAACCAGCTTTTCTTTATATTGCACATGTCTTTATAATAGTATATAATTAAATGAGTTAGTTATTCATGAGTTGAGCAGAACCAAGGTAACTGTTCCTTCTTACTCCTTTTCAAGCTTAAATTATTCTGTAGCATTTGAACTCACATACTCGTACATTCAAGGTACTGATGTCAGTTGGCCTACATCGTATCATCATGCAAACACAGGTAACTATGATCAACATTCGGCATACCGTTGAACTAGTGAGCATCTTAGAGTCAGTTGGTGAGCCTCCCTTCAATCCGAAGGACATCTTTATCATTCAAGTTAGTGTTTTTAGTTTTTAGTTGTTAGGACGATTTGGGGTCTTGTCCCAACATCCCTATTTATTTTAGAGGTAGGTAAAGTTAGTTTTTTTAGTCTTTTCATTTCACTTGTAAATTATAAAACTTGAGTTGCCATTTTGAATAAGTATTATTTTAAAGTAATTTCTTGAGTTAAGTCTTCAACTTAGTAAAGAAAGTCAGGTCAAGGGTTCGCTCAAAACCAGCAATGGTCATTAGTTGCCGGCCACGTCCAGGGTGTAGGCTCGGGGCGTGACACTTATGTTATTAATTGTTGTTTTTTGTTATATGGAAAATTTTGTTGTTTATGTTTCTACAATGTTATTGTTATGAATATTTATTGGTAGAGTTGAATAACACTCGTTAATTAAGTAATATCACACAAGCTTTCTCTATTGAAATAGATGAAGGTACAATAAAAACTCCTAGTGATCTACATTATCATATCTTGAAGATAAATTTCAAATTATGTATGTAATTGTAAGGACATAAAGACCTTAAAAAACTTATTGTATGTTGAAGTGCGAAGTGAACCGGGAAAATAAGACAAAAATTAATAAACTTTGGACATAACTTCAAGGATGTTGTGTCGCTGACCTATAGCGGAATATTCCTACACTACAACCTTTTTTATTTTAGAAGACATTGATGACTACACAATAAATTATTTTTTTATGTTCGTTACTATGTAATCTTCTATGTAAGATAATATAATTTTAAAATTTTAATGATTGATAGGTTTTAAGTATTAATTTGTAAATTCTTTGACATTAAATCTCGGGAGAGACACAAATTATCTTACTAGTATTAAGATAATTCTAAATGAAAAAGGTTGATAGTATTCTCATCTTCTATTTTATAGTTATTCAAAAGCATGAATAAATGAAAGTATTACTCCCAGAATAAATGAAAGTTCATCGAAATTTGACCCCCACAAAAAATGTATGTTGTGCTTAATTACTTTAATAAATATAGTATATTGTATAATATATATTTAATGATGGATTTAATGCACAAAATATTTAAAGTATATAATTTATTTTCTTTCCTTTGATTTGACCATGAAATTTGATAAGATCTTATAATATTTTCCAGTTCTCAAAAAACTAGTTAAAATTCATATTTTTTCTAAAAATAAATTTCAAGTCTTAGTTTCAAATTGTACAACCAAATGCAGAAATTAATCATTTAAACTTAAAAGTTTTATGTTTATAGTTTTTATTGTAACTCGTGCTGAAATTAATTATCTTTTTTATTACGTTTCAAAATAATTAAATAGTAAATTTTATGCAGTTTGAATGTTTTTTCCCATATTTAGTATCTTATTAGGGTAAATAATGTTAGATTACTACCTTAGTAAGGAAAGGAGTTAACATAAAGTGACATTATGGCATACTATATAGTCAAACTACAATAGAAAAGCGTAAAATAATGTTTTTATGTATTTAGAATTATATTTGACAATATAAATTTCTAAAAATATTTCCCCTTAGATTATTTTTTCATATGCAAAGTTTTTTAACAAAGTAACTATTGTATATTTTTATATGAGCTGTGACATAAATTCTTCCAATTTATTTTCTCCTATTGATTATTTTAAAAGCTTGTCAGAAGGTTGCAAATTTTAATTCATTTCAAAAGCAACTCTAACACATGTAGTAAGATCAATAATTTTATCCAAAAGATACAAATTTATAGTTGAATTAGATGATATTTGGGGAAGATTTCTGGCCCCTAATTATCAAGAAATAGTTGATAGATGTGGTTTCCTCTTGTTTGCAATACCAAAAAGGATCTTTTACGTTGTGTGAGTTTTCCATTCTACTTGATGGAGGAAAACTGGTAACATTTTACTTTGATGTGGTTATTTTTTATTATTTTATTTATTTTTTATTTTATTATTGATTGTGTGTACATAACTATATTATTTATCAATACATACTACTTCTGACACGAGGCAAAATCAAATTTAATATCTATGCATTAAACTTCGAGGTTCTTAATATTTAACTTGGTAATTTTAATGTTATGGGTTCATATCTTCTAGTTTTTATATTTATCTTGATTTTTAAAAAATAAATTCATGCTTCAATATGTAAGTTTTGGGTTAAGATAAATCATTAAGTAAAATCTTCATATATTTCGATCTCTCGTCAACACATGTAACAGATAGTGGCAGAGTATAACATTCATGTATAGAGATAAAAAAAAAATGCAAGGTCTCACACTTAATTATTAAACTCATAAGCTAAAATAATTTATGGACTCTCTTTGTTACTAAATTAGAATTTTTTTCTTATATTATGTGAATTGAATTGTCCCTATATCATTTTAAAAATCATTTAACCCTACTAAAGTCGCTCTAATTTCAAGAGAGGTGATTCAATTGAATTATTTTCCTTCCTCTAGTGCTTCTCATGATATCAAAATACTCAAAGATCTCATGTAGGTGAAAATAAATGATCACCTAGTATTTTATTTTGTTAGAGTTAACAAAATTTAAAATATAATCTTCTATGTGACCGAATGGTCAATGTGTTATTTGATCCGGCTTCAACTTAGTCTTATATGTTTGTGAGATTGGCCTCTTATTTTGAGATGATGTGTGATATTCTTGATACCCCTATTCATGTTCCTACCCATGTTGGAGAGTCAGTAATAGTAACCCATGTTTAGCATGCTTGCCCTATCTTGTTTATGGGATTTCAAACATGGGCTGATTTGATGATTTAATATATGATTAACTTTAATATAATTATAGGCATGACTATGTTGTCCCCTTATTATGTTGTTCCTGATTGTAATACTAAGTTTGTGACTCTAGAAATTCCTGGGAGGGAAAAATTAGCGTGGGAAGGGGTGTACAAACCTAAGAAAGTTAAAATTATATCCTCGATTTAGTCTAGTAAATTAGCGTGGCAGGGTTGTTTGGCTTACTTGGCTCATGTTAGAGATGTTGAAGTTGAAATTCCACCCCTAGAGTCTATTCCTCTTGTGTCCAAATTTAGTGAAGTGTTTCCTAACTTACTGGGCTTGCCTCCGGATAGAGTTATTGATTTGGAGACTAGGACAAGACCCATTTTTTCCCCTCCATATTGCATGGCTACGACGAAATTAAAAGAGCTTAAGGCTCAAATCCAAGAACTTCTCAATAAGGGATTCATTCATCTTAGTGCTTCTCCTTGGGGTGCTCCGGTATTGTTTCATAAGAAAAAGGATGGTACTATGAGAATGTGTATAGAGAATAGACAATAAAATGGAGTCACTATTCGGAACAAGTATCCCTTGCCTCGAATAGATGATCTTTTTGACCAATTTTAAGGGACAATGGTTTTCCCTAAGATCGATCTAAGATCTAATTACCATCAATATAAAATTAGTCCTAAGGATGTTCCAAAGACGACATTTAGAACTCTTTATGGGCATTATGAGTTTTTAGTTATACCTTTTGGTTTGATCAATGCGCCTACAACCTTCATGAGTTAGATGAATGAGATGTTCAATCCATTTCTTGACTCTTTTGTGATAGATTTTATTGATGATATTTTAGTTTACTCAAAAAATGAAGAAGAGCGTGACAACCATCTTTCTACTATTTTGAGTGTTCTTGGGAAGCAAAAGTTATATTCTAAATTTTCTAAGTGTGAATTTTTGTTAAGATCTGTTGCATTTTTTGGGGCATGTAGTTTAAAAAGAAGGGGTAATGGGGGATCCTCAAAAGATTGAGAGGGTTAAGAATTGGGTTCGGCCTAGTTCTGTGATGGAAGTTAGGAGTTTTGTGGGACTCGCTAGATATTATCATAGATTTGTTAAGATTATATTTTTCATTGCTACTCACTTGACTAATTTTACTAAAAAGGAGATACCTTTTGAATAGATTGAAAAGTTCAAAGAGAGCATTCAAAAACTCAAGGCCCTCTTGAACAATATAATGCGCCCATTCTAGCATTATCAGTGGAAGGTCAGGATGTCATTTTTTATTGTGATGCTTCGAATTCTTGCTTGGGTGTTGTGTTGGTTAAGGATAATAACATAATAGCTGGATTCTCCCTTCAATTGAAGCTGCATGAGAAGAATTACCTCCCGCATGATTTGGAGTATACGACGCTAGTATTTGGACTTAAGATTTGGTGACATTACCCCTATAGGGTTAAGACTGAGTTATTTACTAATCATCATATTTTTTAGCATGTATTCACTCAAAAGGATATGAATGTGAGACAGCGAAGATCGATGGAGTTACTCAAAGATTATGACCTGGTCATTCAATACCATTTGGGTAAGCCTAATGTTGTAACATGCGTTTTTGTAAAAAAGCGATAAGTATGGGTATCATAGCTTACTTGAGTGTATAAAATCAACCTCTGGCCAAGGAAATTCAGACGTTGGAGTCTAAACTAATACAATTAGGCATCTCAGACAGATGTGGGTATAAGATAATATCGAAGGGAGGGCCACAGTCATGGATAAGATCAAAGCCATGTAATTTGAGGATAAAAATTGGAACGGACTCAAGTAAAAGATGGTGAATGGTAAGGCACAAGAAACCACTCATTATGAAGATAGTGTACGCAGCGTTAATGGGATAATAGGTGTTCCTAGAGTAGACGGTCTGATTAAAAACTTATTGGCAAAGTCTCATGGTTCATAATACCCTATTCATCTAGGTTTGACTAAGATGTATAGAAGTTTTAAACGAATTTATCGCTGGTTGGGCATGACGAAAGACATCATGGAGTTCATGGCGAAGTGTCAAAATTTTCAACAAGTCAAGTATGAACATTTTGGGTCGGTGGGTTTGCTTTAAAGAATTTCAATTCCGAAATGGATGTGGAAAAGAATAGACATGTAATTTGTTGTTGGCCTTCCCAATACCAGGGGAAGTTTGATTCTATTTGGGTAGTGGTTGATAAAATTACTAAGTCTCCCATTTTTATTATTGTAAGAATAAATTATAACACAGAACAATTGGCTTAAGTGCATGTTAATACGATAGTTAGGTTGCATAGGGTTCCCTTTTCTATCATCTCCAACCGTGGTACACAATTCACATCCAAGTTTTGGAGGAAATTGCATGATAAATTAGGCACGCAACTCGCTATAAGTACAATATTCCATCCGCAGACAGGCATACAATTAGAGAGGATTATGAAAGTGTTAGAACACAAGTTGAAAGCATGTGTGATTGATTTTGGAGGACATTTCGATAAGTTCTTACCTTTGTGTGAATTCTCTTAGAATAATAGTTATCACTCCAGCATAAACATGGCACCATTTGAGGCCCTCTATGGGAGGGGATGTAGATCACCTATAGGTTTTTTTGAGGCTGAAGATGTGAAACCTTTAGGAGTTGATTTAGGGAAGGATACTAAAGATAAGGTAAGGAGAATCCAAACTAAACTTATGCAGATCATAAGGGAAGTGATAGGGAATTTCAGAACGGTGACAATATTCTTCATAAGGTATCACCCATGAAAGGGGTGATGAGATATGGCAAAAAGGATAAATTAAGTCCACGATATATTGGTCTCTTAAAGATTCTTGAATGTGTGGGACCGGTAGTGTATAGGTTGGCTTTACCTCCTAACCTATAGAGTGTTTATCCAGTATTTCATGTATCTCTGTTGAAGAGTATCACGACGAAGGGGATTATATCATTAAGTGGGACTCAATTGTGTTAGATAAGGACCTCCAATATGAGGAGTAATTGATTGAAATTCTTGATCTAATCTGTACAAGTTGAGGATCAATGATATTAAGTCCGTGAAGGTTCAATAGAAGCATAGTCCGGTGGAGGAAGCTACTTGGGAGACTGAAAATGACATGTGACACAAGTATCCTAATTGTTCATAGAATCAGGTACTACTTCATTCCTTCCGTAGCCTATTTTTCCTATGTTGGTCACTGGTGGACGAGTGATGGGTAAATTGTTATCTATTATAACAAACGGGTAATGCCCTTATAAAAAAAGGCCAAAAAAGAAAATTGGGGGCAGAAGAACATTTTTGTAATATTCGGATTTTCCCAACCTTGTCCTGATTTGATGAAATCGGAGTCACCAAGGTGTAAGGAAATATGGTAACAATGGGGTAGTGTTACTGTAATGACCTGGACCCGAAAAGTCATTTTTGGCAGTTTTGAATATTCATTTAACTATAGTTAAATAATTTATGGTTAATTTAATTATTTTTATAATTGTGGGCCCAGTTTAAAATATTAAAATAGATTAGTTGTAATCATTAGTTTTAAACACCTATGAAATTAAACAAAAAGAAGGAGCGGAAAGAAAACTGACCTAAGGCGGCATCGATCACGAGTGCGGGTATGTGCTTTCAATGAATGGAAATTTTGGATGGATTATATACATGAATACACAATATTATAAGTATGTATATATATCGGAATGTTAGTATATGATGGGTAGAAAGAGAAAGAAGAATTAATTTACCTATTCTAGAATTAGTAGTTATTCTATATCTATTTGGTTGTTGTTAAAAAAATGTAATCATGGGCAATGATTACTTGGGAATATGAACCAATGTAAATTAAAAATATTGTTGGTTGCAGAGTAGTAGGGATTATTATTTTTTAGTTGTTTTCTAATTGTTACATTATAAATTGGAAATTTAAAGATTTGATTATTATTAATATTATGTGTAGTGTTGGAGCATTGGGAAAAAAAAGTTAAAATAAATGTTAGTCATTTATGTGTTGAAACGAAATATGCTTTATTATGTGCGTGGGTCCCTGGAAATTATTGTGACTATTTTTTATTTTTTTTAAAAAGAGTTATAATGGGTATTGGTTTATGTACATGTGTGGGTAGCAATTAGGAAATTAGGAAGGAAAGATCTGGTGGGTGCAAATGAATCTTTTTTGGGATTATGAAGTTGTGTTCTCTCCATGAATGCTTAGTTACTGGTTTAAATTCTTATTATTATCAAATTATGAGTTATGTTTTGGTGTATAAAATAGGTGATTAAATATTAGATCTTATGACTCATACAATTATAATTCGATTATGATTGGAAAAGAATTGAGACATAACCATATACCTGAAACTTAGGATCTTGATTATAAATTTGGGTGAATTCTTAAGGTCAAGGTTAAACACATAATAATGTGGGTGTTGTTAGTTCCGAAACCTTATAGTAAATAAATATACTTTAATAGTTTGCATCGATTTGGAAGCTCAATGGAAACGGAAGGCTCAAATTTCGGAGTGATTATTTAATTGGCTAAGGAAAGTGGATTTCTAAACCCTTGTTAAGCGTATGAAATTCGTGTATTTCCTTGTGTGATGTTGAGAATGATTTGGAGACTTAATACCTATTTGTTGGTGTTGTATTTCTTGTTGTAATTTTTTTTTGTTATCCAAACGGTTATCCCCTCATTTTCATTTGAGCATGTCATTTGCATTGTATGAGAAACATGGTTATGATAATAGTTATGTTCTAAGACGATGTAGCTTTTTTATGGTCGTATCATGCTCCACAAAGTATATTATATTTCGAGGGACGTATCGCGTGCCGCATTGATTATTATTATTGAGGTTGTGTCGTACGCCATCACAGATGCATGGACAGATATGTCCCCTATGGGTCCTAGACTGAAAGATGATGGGTGTGTATCATAGGGAAGTCTTGCATCACTTGAACACATGTTTTGCTGATATTTTGAGTGTTTTTCTGTGAAACTTGTGACTGTTGAATATTGAGTTGTTATTGACAATTATGAACTGATAGAGTATGGTTGTTGAGTTGTATGCTTGGTAAACGGTGAATTGTTAAGCTATAGGGTGAAGGTTTAGATAGGGAGTAAGGAGTACTCGTATTTTTTTCACTTAACTTATGTTTAGAGGTCTGCTTATTGGGTACCACGTCATTTGGTACTTACCCCTTGTTTCTACAATTTTTTTATAGTATACGAGCCTGAATATTCATGATACATCGGATTCTCTTCGTTTCCGAGGCATCTTTTGGAGGATTGTGAGGTAGATGCTTGTCATCTTAGTGAACTTTCCTATTCTAGTTTATGACTTTTTTTTTACTTGAAAGACAAATTCATTTTAGACTTGTAATTTTATTTCAATTCTAGTCTTTACTTAAGAGACTTTTGCACGTGACAACCACGATTTGAGAAATGAAAGAAATTGAATTGTTTTTCATATTAGTAATCGTTATCAGACTTTGGTTTTAATTTCCACATTTTATTAAAATTATTGGGTTAGGGTCACTTGTCTTGGTGGGATAAGACGAGTGCCATCATACCCATTTTTGGGTCTTGACAAAATAGTATCAGAGCCCATGTTCATAGGTCTCACGTGTATACAAGCCGATTCTACATAGAGTCTCAAGGATTAGTATGAGACGTATGTACGTATCTCTGAGAGGCTATAAAGTCTATTAGAAAACTTCCTTTTGTTCATTCTTTCTCATCGTGCGTGGTTACCTTCTTTACTAGTGAGTTGTTGTATACTCTTTTGACAGATGATGAGGACTAGAGTTAATGTTACTGGTGGTAGAGGTGAGGTACTTCCCGAGTCCATTTTTGAGGCCCAAGCTAGGGGTAGGATTAGAGCTCGAGCTAGAGGTCGTGCTCGTGGTACGACGGTAGCTAGAGGTCGTGGCCGTGGAGCAGCACCTATGAGAGGTCGTGCTAGAGAGGTCTCTCCAGAGCCTTAGGTTGATGATCAGAGAGGACCTGGTTCCTTCTAAGCCTATAGTCACACCTTATCTTGAGGATACACTATTGAGGGTGTTAAGTGTGCTAGAGGGCTCTTCTCAGGGTGGTGGTGCGACTTCCACACCACATGACTCTCATACTAGAGAAGGGGCTCAAACTCAAGATCAGCAACAAGCTCCAGTTATTCAGGATGCGATGGGGCTGTTACAAGTGGATCCCGCGGTTCATAATGATGTTGCACCAGCAGTTGGGGGTCAAGTTACACCGCTGGTTGTTTTGACAGAGGATGAGCAGCATAGGTATGAGAGATTTCAAAAGATGCACCCACCTCAGTTTCAGGGTGCAAAGAGTGAGGATTCTCATGAGTTTCTGCCTACATGCTGAGACTTGCTAGAGGTGGTTAGATTAGCTGAGTCACATAGGGTTTGATATGCTACACTCCAGCTTCGTGGGCCAGCAAAAGAGTGGTGGAGGACTTATTTGGGGGGTTTTGCCAGTTGGATCCCCTCTAGTGACTTGGAAGAAGTTTTCTAGTCCATTCCATGATCGTTTAATCCCTTTGAGCGTGAAAGAGGAGAGTTGCTTGAGGTTTGAGAATCTGAGACATGATGGTTTATCGGTTATAGAATGTGAGGTGCATTTTTGCTAGTTGTCTGGGCATGCATTGGCCACTATACCAGATGAGATAGAGAGGATCCGCAGATTTGTGAGGGGATTGACTTATACCAGATGAGATAGAGAGGATCCGCAGATTTGTGAGGGGATTGACTTACTCTATCAGGTCAGCTGTGTTCCGTGCATCTAGAGAGGGTGATCCTTTCAAGTACATTATGAGTGCCGCCAAAAAGGCATAATTGATAGAGAGAGAGAGAGAGGAGTTTGGAGAACCAAAAAGGGTCTGTACATCAGGTCAATTTCATGGTGCCTCATCAAGAGGTAGGGTATCTCAAAGAGGAAGTGGTTTCTTTCAGCAGCGGGGATCCATTCATGCATCTATGCTGACATCTGAGGGTGGTCAGACATCTAGGAATTCTTATAGACAAGGTCAACAGCGACCTATAGGGCGAGGCAATTATAGTGCATTTTTAGGGTCCACATAGCAGTTCCTAGGTCAAAGATTTTACTTTACTTGTGGCGATCTCAATCACCTAATGCGGCAGTATACTTCTTAAAGAGGCCGTGGCAGGCCTCGACCTAAATCTACATTTCAGACTAGACCACCAGCACCACAGGGTAGAGGTCGTGGCAGAGTTCAGTCAGGTAGAGGTGATAGAGTTTCTATTAGTGGTGTTGCAGCGCAACAGAGTGATGGTAGAGGTACAAACAAGGCTGGAGGTGGTCACCGTTATGCTTTCCCAGGGAAACCTGAGGTGGAGACCTCAGATGCTGTTATCAAAGGCATAATCCCCGTATTCCATCGACCTGTGTATGTGTTTTCTAATCCAGGGTCTACATTCTCTTATGTGTCTACCTATTTTTCTATTGAATTGTCTATGATATGTGATGGCATGATTCTACCTATTCGTGTTTCTACACCCATGGGTGAGCACTTAGTGGTGGATCGAGTGTATCGATCCTGTCTTGTTTCTTTGGTTGGGTATAACACTTGGGTAGACTTAATCATTGTTGGGATGGCAGACTTTGATGTTATCTTGGGTATGAATTGGCTTTCTCCTTATCATGTTGTCCTTGATTGTGATGCTAGGATTGTGAATTTAGTGATTCCTGGAGTTCTAAAGGTTGAGTGGAAAGGTGTTAGTGGTTCTTATCCTTGCAAGATCATTTCTTTTATCCGTGCTCAGATATAGGTGGGGAGAATGTGTTTGTCTTACTTAGATTTTAATCAGGATACTAGTGTTGAACCACCTCTCATGGACTCTCTTCCCGTGGTTCAGGAATTTCCCGATGTATGTCCTTCTGATCTTCCAAGTGTTCCTCCTGATAGAGACATTTATTTTGCTATTGATTTGGAGTCGGGCACTAATCTTATTTCTATCCCTCCATACCGTATGGCTTCAGCAAAGTTGAAAGAGTTGAAGGATCAGTTGCAGGATTATTGAGTAAGTTTATTCGCCCTAGTTTGTCACCTTAGGGTGCCCCTCTATTGTTTGTGAAGAAGAAAGATGGGACTATGCGGATGTGTATTGATTATAGATAGTTGACCAAGGTAACAGTGAATAATAATTATCCTGTTTCGCATATTGATGACTTGTTTGGTCATCTACAACGAGCATCATTGTTTTTTAAGATTGATTTAAGGTCCGGGTATCATCAGTTGAAGGTAAGGGAATCAAATATTCCTAAGACAACTTTTCGGACTCAATATGGGCATTATGAGTTCCTAGTGATGTCTTTCGGATTGACTAATGCCCCTGCGACATTCATGGAGTTAATGAATGGGGTGTTTCGACCATACCTTGATTCTTTTATGATTGTTTTCATCGATGATATCTTTGTTTACTCCTATACTGAGGAGGACCATGCTCGACACTTGAGAAAGGTACTTCAGAGGTTGAGAGAAGTTGTATGCCAAGTTTTCAAAGTGTGAGTTCTGGCTTACTTATGTGGCATTCTTGAGACACGTGGTGTCCAAGGAGGGTATTAGAGTAGATCCGACCAAGATTGAGGTTGTTAGAGGTTGGATGTGACCTACTTCACCTAATGAGATTAGGAGTTTTGTGGGATTTGAAGTCTATTATCGACGATTTATTCAGAGTTTCTCTACTATTGCAGGTCTATTGACTAGATTGACTCTACATGATATCAGTTTTCGGTGGTTCTATGAGTGTGAGGAGAGCTTTCAAAAGCTCAAGACTTTGTTGACTTCAGATCCTGTATTGACTCTACCTGAGGAGGGTGTAGACTTTTCTCTGAATTGTGATGCTTCAAGAGTTGGGTTGGGTGGTGTGTTAATGCAGAAGGGGAAAGTGATTGCTTATGCTTCTAGGCAGTTGAAATCCCATGAGAAGAACTACCCTACTCATGATTTGGAGTTGGCGGCTGTCGTATTTGCACTTAAGTTGTCGCGTCATTATTTGTATAGGGTGAATTGTGAGATCATCGTTGATCACCGGAGTCTTCAATATATCTTCAGTCAGAGGAATTTGAACATGAGGCAATGGAGATGGCTTGAGTTTCTTAAGGACTATGATGTGACCATTTTGTGTCATCCAGGGAAGGCTAATGTTATGGCTGATGCTCTAAGTAGGAAGACTCCTAGCATGTGGAGTCTTGCAGCGCTTAGTATTGAGAATAGACCATTGGCTAGAGATGTGCATATATTAGCTAACAGGCTTGTCCGCTTGCAGATTTCAGAAGAGAGTGATGGAATCATTTCTTTTATAGAGGCCCGGTCTTCTTTAGTCGAGAAGATCCGTGCACACCAGTTTAATGATGAGAAGTTATGTCTCAATTGATACAAAGTATGAAGAGGGTAAGCTAAGGAGGTTGTCCTTGATTCTGATGGTGTCTTGAGGGTCGAAGGAATGATTTGTGTGTCAAAGACGGGAGATTTGATTAGATTGACTCTTGAAGAGGCCTATTGTTCTCGATATTTCATCCATCCGGGGGCAGCGAAGATGTATCATGATCTGAGTCAGCATTAATAGTGGTGTGGATGAACAGGGACATTTTAGACTTTGTTTCGAGGTGTTTGACTTGCCTTCAGGTCAAGTATGAGCACCAGCGGCCTGGGGGTGTATCTCAGAGGATGCCTATTCCTACTTTGAAGTGGGAGTAGATTACTATGGACTTTGTTGTGGGTTTGCCTACAAGAGTTGGTGGTTATGACTCTATTTGGGTTGTTGTTAATAGGCTGACTATATCTTCCCACTTCATTCCGGTTCGGGTGAAGTATATGGCAAAAAAGTTAGGCGAGTTATATATCATTCAAATTGTGCGACTACATGGAGTTCTTGTTTCTATCATATCAAATCAAATTTCACTATTTACTTCTCACTTCTGGAAGGAATTACAGCATGGTTTGGGTACTTAGTTTGATATGAGTACAACCTTTCACCCTCAGACGGATGGTCAGTCTAAGTGGACGATTCATGTCTTGGATGATATGCTTCGAGCGTCTGTAATCGATTTCGGTGCTAGATGGGATCGACATTTACCACTTAGTAGAGTTTGCCTACAATAACAGTTACCTCCCTAGTATCTAGTGGCCCCATTTGAGGCGTTGTATGGCATAAGGTGTAGACCTCCGATTGGTTGGTTTGATTCGGAGGAGATGGACTCTTTGGATTTAGACTTTCTTAGAGATGCTATGGAGCAAGTCCGTATGATTTAGTATAGACTATTGACAGTTTAGAGTCGACAAAAGAGTTATGTAGACCGGAGAGATAGAGCCTTAGTGTTTATGGATGGTGATCATGTTTGGCTCCGAGTATCACCCATGAAGGGTGTGATGAGGTTCGGAAAGAAGGGAAAGCTTAGTCCTAAATTTATTGGACCTTTTGAGATTTTAAGCCGAGGGGGAGAGGTGGCCTATAAGTTTGCCTTGCCACCTAGTTTGACAGCAGTTCATCCTTTTTTTTCATGTCTCTGTGCTTCGAAATTATATTCCGGATGAATCACATGTGCTTTCACTTGATTCTGTGGAGTTGGGTCAAGATTTGATATTTGAGGAGGAGCCAATAGTCATACTAATTAGGAAGGTTCGAAATCATAGGACCAAAGAGGTCACTTCAGTGGAGGTGGAGTGGAAGCACCGATCAGTAGGAGGCAACAAAGGAGACAGAGTCTGACATGCGTGCCAGATATCCTCAACTTTTTGAAGCTTCAGGTACTTCTTTCGCCTTATGTCTGAGGACGAACATGATTTTTAGTGGTGGATAATGTAATAACATGGACTCAAAAAGTCATTTTTGGCAATTTTGAATAGTCATTTAACTATAGTTAATTAATTTGAGAGTAATTTAATCATCTTTAGTAATAGTGTGGCCAATTTAAAATAATAAAATAGGTTAGTGGAAATTGTTAGTTCCAATACCTAAGTATTTTAAAAAATATAAGAAGGGGACCTAAGGCGGCATCGATCACGAGAGCAGGTATGTGCTTTCAATGAATGCAAATTTTGGATGGATTACCTGCATGATTACACAATATTATAAGTATGTATATATATAGGAATGTTAGTATATGATGGGTAGAAAGAGAAAGAAGAATTAATTTACCTATTCTAGAATTATTAGTTATTTTATAACTATTTGGTTGTTGTTAAAAAAAATGTACTCATGGTCAATGATTGCTTGGGAATATGAACCAATATAAATTAAAATTATTGTTGGTTGCAATGTAGTAGGGAATTATTATTTTTTAGTTGTTTTCTAATTGTTACATTATAAATTGAAAATTGAAATTTTTTTTTTGTTATAAATGTTATGTGTACTATTGGATCATTGGGAAACGAATAAAAAAAAGGTAAATAAATGTTAGTCATTAATGAATTGAAAGGAAATATGCTTTATTGTGTGCTGCGTGGGTCCTTGGAAATTATTGTGACTAGTTTTTTTAAAAAAGAGAACTATAATAGGTGTTTGTTGATGTACATGTGATGGTAGCAATTAGAAAATTAGGAAGAGTAGATCCGGTGGGTGCGAATTATTTTTTTGAGGGGATTATGAAGTTGTGTTCTCCCCCAGAATGCTTAGTTGGTTTAAATTCTTATTATTATCACATTATGTGTTAAGTTTTGGTATATAAAATAGGTGACTAAATATTAGATCTATTGAGTCATACAAATATCATTCGAATTATGATATTTGAAACTAATAGGGACATACCATAAACCTGAAACTTAGAAACTTGATTATAAATTTGGGTGAATTCTTAATGTCAAGGTTAAACACATAATAATGTGGGTGTTGTCAGTTCCAAAACCGTATAGTAAATATATATGTTTGAATAGGTTCCATCGATTCGGATGCGCAACGGAAAGGGACGGCTCAAATTCCGGAGTGATTATTCGATTGGCGAAGGCAAGTAAATTTCTAAACCCTTGTTAAGCGTATGAAATTCGTGTATTTCCTGTGTGGTGTTGAGAATGATTTGGATACTTGCTTCCTATTTGTTGGTGTTGTATTTCTTGTTGTAAATTTGGTTATCAAAACGGTTATCTCCTCATTCCCATTTGAGCATGTCATTTGCATTGCATGTGAGAAATGGTTGTGATAAGAGTTATGTTCTAAGAGGATGTACCATTTTGAGGGTCGTATTGCACTCCACGATGGATATTATATTTCGAGGGACGTATCGTGCCCCGCAATGGTTACTATTATCGAGGGTTTTATTGTGCGCCGTGGCAGATGCATGGACAGATATGTCCCCTATCGGTCCCAGACTGAAAGACAGTGGGTGTGTATCCTTAGGGAAGTCATGCATCACTATACTTGACATTGCAACTCATGGCATTACACATTTTTATTATTGATGAGCTTGAACACATGTTTTTTTGATCTTGTGAGTGTTACTTTTGGGAACTTGTGACTATTGAATATTGAGTTGTTATTGAATATATGTAAACTGATAGAATATGGTTGTTGAGTTGTGTGCTTGGTAAACGGTGAATTGTTAGGCTGTAGTGTGAAGGTTTAGATAGGGAGTAAGGACTACTCGTATTTTTTTAACTTCACTTGTGTTTAGAGGTATGATTGTTGGGTACCATGTGGTTTCGTACTCATCCCTTGTTTCTAATAAATTTTTGTAGGATACGAGCACGGATATTTGTGATACATCCCAGACTCTTCATTTTCAAGGAAACTTGTGGAGGATTGTGAGGTAGTTGCTTGTCATCTCAGTGAACTTTCCTACTCTAGTTATTTACTTTGTTTTTACTTGAAAGACAAATTCATTTAGACTCGTATTTTTCTTTCAATTCTATTATTTACATTAAAGGCTTGTGCACGTGACAACCTGGTTTTGGGGAATGAATTAGGTTAAACTGTTTTCATATTAGTAATCTTTATCAAACTTTGGTTTATTTCCGTATTTTATCCTAGTTATTGGGTTAGGCTGACTTGTCTTGGTGGTATAAGACGAGTGCCATCACACCCATTTTTCGGTCGTCACAGTAATTATGAATTCTATTTTTTGAGGTGTTACATAACTAGTTAAGGAATCCATAAGAACTTACAGAATTGAATTTGGGTAAGTAGAACTCCCAGAATCAAACTTAGTATAAGAGGGTTATTTTTTAACGTCGTTGGTTAGAGGTGTGTTGTTAAAAGAGAAATTGAATTTTCTCTAATTTGCTCACTGGTTAGGAAATCCCGCATTGGCTCTGGGTTTTACTACGATACCGGCTGCTGTGGCGGGTGAGATTTTTATTGAAATCGTAGGTGAATATTAAATACCAATAGTACGTTCCAACCGCATTGGGCCTTTCGTCGCTCTGACACTGCCACTACTGCAGAATGAGGGTCGTCGTGGCCGGCCAAACGCGATATAATGTCGTTATAAACCCCTAAACGACCCCCAGGTGATTTCTACTTGTTTTTCACCATTCTTGATGCTAAGGTAAGATTCTCATCCCCGTATCCATTTTTCAATCCGTAGAACGAAATAAAATGTGTTAAAATTGAGGGGGAAAGGTTTTGTAATAGATTCTATGGTGGAGCTAACTCGAAACCGGTTCGTTCGAATTATGGATTTGATCTAGGGTTCATAAAAATATTTTTGTTTTGGCTAATTAGCAATTGTTTGTTGATTCACATATTATTGTGATTGTTTGTAGACCAAGAACAAGAGAAACGAATCTAGAAAGGCAATGATCAAGTTTCTTAGGGTTTCAAACTTGTTTTAAGGTAGGTGATGGTTGTGATTCTATTATTGTATGATGTATTGTTGTGTTTTCTTTATAGTGATACTTGTATCTATATTAATATTGCAATATTGAACATACTTGTTGTAAATGAGATAGATGAGTTATCATTACCATGAAATCATGACTTACATGTATGATCTTAATTATGTACTTGTGATTGTGATTGGGGTGTATGAAAGGGGATCAGACTGCCACATTTCGGCAAGCTAAATGGGATTGGTTTGACACGTTCCGACGCAACTGTGGGATCAACTTTCACATTATAGAATAAAAATGGGATTTGATTTCTGGCAAGCTAACTGTTTGATTTTGGGTTCCATGAGAGGACCAATGAGGTGATACAAAATGAGTAATGCGTTGTTGATAATTCATGTTGATAATATTGTGTATGTTGATAAATATGCATATGATTATATTGATGTTTGAATTACTTATGTTACACCAGCAGGATAACCATATGATCCTACCAGTACAGTATGGTTGTGTATCGATACTGCACTTTCCGTTACATTGTTAAGTACATGACATCTTCATGTGAATATTGAGAGACCTCTCCTAGAAGTTCAATGATCGTCACTTCGGATTCAAAAGTGAGCCAATCCTTCCGAGCTACCATTCGATTCTCTTTCATCTATGTACACCGTTTCGAGACTTAGACATTTTGTATAGATAATTGAATAGTTCATTAGTTTAGGGATGTATCCCTTCTTTTTTAGTCTTATGGATCATGTGAGATGTTTTGGTACATTTTGACTTTCCAGTTCTACTTTTATCTTCTACATTGTTAATTCATAGATCAATTGGTGGCGTTAATGAGAACTTCATTAGTTAGTATTTAATTCTTGTAGTTTAAATGCCTTAGTTTTTGGTATAGTTGCTTGTTTGAGTTGTTGTAGTAGTTCTCCCACCAAAGAGTTAGTGCGCCTGCCAATCACGGCGGTCTGGGTCGTGTGAATTCTCTCGCACCAAAGTACTTTTTTGAACCTTTTTCTTATTATCCCTTATTTCTCGTATCCCTTCTCAAGGATCCTTAATGTTTTTTTTTGCAACTTCAATTCGAAAACTTTATCATTCTATATTACACATGAAATTTGGATTTTGGAAGACTTGATTATAATTTTGAAAAATATTATGGCTACATATTACTTATTGGTATATCATATGATTATGGAACCTTTGATCTTGTTAAACACATTAGTTTATATATATATATATATATATATATATATATAATATTTTAATATTTCTAAAGTAATTGATAGTGTTATACTAAAAAAAAGTATGCAAAGAAGAATTTGAGAGATATATTTATTTGACACTTTAATTAAAATACTATGTATCTAGATGATAAAAATAAACTAAACATTGTAAAATTTCAAAAGCAAATTAATGAATCTGTAAAATGAAATTATGTAAACTAGAAGAAAATAGTGTTATCATTTGTAATTTGTCTGTTCTTTTAATAAAACAAATGGTAAAGTATAATTGAATGACCTCTTAACTCTTGAAAATAAATTTATATAAAAATTCTTTAACATAAAAATATAAGAAAAGTTATATTCTAATAAATTTTAACGAAGAATGTTCTAACAGGCATTTACTTATATATATATAGAGAGAGAGAGAAGAGAACCAAAAGTCTGCCTATGTGGCGCCACCACAAACAAGGATTTCTTTTTAATTTATTTTTTTCCGAAATTAGTCTTTTCTTTCAATGAAAAGTTATGTCTTTTATTATTAGTTGTGACTTTAATAAGAGGTTGTGACTTTTATGAAAGATAACATTTAAGAAAGTTTGCGACCTTTTCGATGAGTTGTGATTTTTCCAAAGAGTTGTGACCTTCCCTATAAGACAAAATAAATATCTGTTCACTCTACACTTGATGTCTATATATAGAGAGGATTCATCTCATTTTTTAACAACGAAAATTCAGAACTACTTTTTCTTCTTTTTATTCTTCTTCTTCTTCTTTTGCATAATTAAATATTAATATACTTTCTTGATATTGAATGACTCACTGACACCTTTTTTTTATATATATTATTACACTTGAAAAAAATGTGTCAACATTAGAGGATCTATTTGTTTAGACCTAGGTACAAGAGGTGTCATGCCCCGAGCCTACACCCAGGGGGGACAGGAACTCGAAGACCATTGTTGGTCCAAAGTTAACCCTTGGCCTAACTTACTTACTCAGCAGAAGACTTAAAACACAGGAATATTCAAAAGAAAGAACTTGTGAAATAAATGGAGAATGTCTTAAAAGAAACATTCAACTGGAAAAAATTGATACTCAAGTTTCATAGCAAAAAATCTGAAATACAAAGCTAAAAGACTCATAACTAACTGTCTAACTATCTATTATTCCTCTAAAACAAGTGAGATAGATTGTGTGACAAACCCCACAATATCCTAATGAACTGGAAAAAAAACTAAAATCAATAAAAAGAGTCCTCCGGAAAGCAAAGAGTCTCACCAGTAGACTCTGAAGTACTCATTGGTTAAACGATGTGCTGGATGCCAATCCTAGTTACTTGCATATGAATCACAATACAATAAAGGCCAACTAGCTTCAGTACATTGAATGTACCAATATGTGAGTTGGAATGCTAAAATTCAAACATAGGATTGAGAGAAAATGTGAAGAACTTACATGGCTCAACTAAACTATACAAAACTGAACTTATTTCAATATATAGTAATTTAAAACAAGTGAAATCTAAAAAAAAATGTTGTTTACTTGATGTGAACTCTATATGTATGCAAAGATACAGTATATCTATGAGATGTATGTATAAATACAACTAAACTACATATATAAAATACCATTAACATCCGTGGCGTTTTTCTAACTGTCTACCATCACGTAAGAGCTATTGTGACGATACAACGTTTTAGCTGACGCTGCCGGGGTCGTCCTTTACCCTGAAATTAGTATAGAATCTAAATTCGTAAGTGGATCAACTAGTGTATGCTAAAAAGATCTAAATGAATCATCGAAAAAGTATAATCATTTTCTACCTATAGTGGCTACATGGTTTATGGGGACTATTAGTTGTCTAAATCTCCCCATATCATTGCTTAATACTACTCACAAAAAATAATGTAACATTAGCTCTTATATTTAAAACAACTTCCTTTTGTGATTTGAGATTAGTTCTCAAAAAGTATCTCCAAGGATACCTCCGAAATCAAACTTTCCCATCTTGCTTTATTAGAAAAGCATATACTCTTTTCTGAAAACATGCTTGAATGATCTTTGGAAATCTCAATTTCCATTCTTAGTAAAATGTGAAAACATTTAAAATCTCTTTGGGAATATATAGTCCTCATATACTTTTGATGAAATGAACTTCAAATATGAACTCTTCAATTAACTCGTTTTGAAATTTAAGTCTTAAAACAAAGTTAAAACATTTGTAAAACACCTTCGAAAATATGGATAAACTTCTCTTGACTTGGCTCTTAACATTAATTCAATTGACTCTTAACTCTCCTTGAACTAAATTATAGATTCAAGGATTATGCTTTGTGATAGGAAAGGCCTCATAATGTTTAGGAATGAGTTTAAATAGCTAAGCATGAGAAATGTCATCAAACCACCGTCTTACAAACGTCCATAATGCGGAGAAATTTTAAATAATTAGTCGCAAAATTTAATTTTATTACAGAGGATACCTAACCGCGATGCGTAGAAACATTTTGCTCGCTGGGGGGCAAGTCCGCAACGGGGACTTGCATGCCATATCCTGCTCAATTTTTCCTTCTTCATTTTCAAACCCCAATTCGCTTAAACTCCACTATTGTTCTTAAATTCAATTTAGATTATGATAACCAACATATATAATCAAGAACTTGACTAAAAAAACTCTATGACACAATGTAAAGATCTCAAGGAGCTCAAGCATTCAGGTCAATTCATGAATAACATTCAAATTCAAGAATACATGTCAAAGAACATCAACTTTCAAACTCTTTTACGACGAATTACGCTGAACTAAACATGTTTGACATTTGGGTTAATGAACCCATTGCTATGAATGACTCACATACCTTGTAAGATCAATTCCTTGGCGAATCCAAAACTAAAATCGATTATTCTTGGCGTTCTTGCTTTTCCTTTTCTCCTTTCTCTATTTTTCTCTTTTCTCCGAGCCCTAGTGTATTTTGGTAAAAGCGTAACTGATCTAATTTTTATTCAACCCTTAATTAATTTATGAAGTCAAATTAAATTAATTGGGTAGTAAAAATACCAAACTACCCATAATATTCCGGATTGGACATTTTCTTATTAGAACAACCCAACTTCAAATGGGCATAACTTACCCATACGAGCTTGGAATCGCGCAAACTCAGCTGCGTTGGGAAGATTATTCCAAGATATTTTCAACCCTATCAGGAAGTTCACCTAAATATCCTAATCAAGAAGTTATGGTCTCTTGAAGTTGACCAAAAACTTAACTTTTTCTAACATAAGAAAATTTCTAGATTTTCATTCTTTCAGAAAATGACTATTTCTTATTCTTAGCTTCTTCCTATGTATTTTGATTTGTGAGATGTTATAATATCTATCCCTTGGAAATATTCATCCTCGAATGAGATTAATTTTTCTAGGATAAGAGTGGTAACATCAAGTTTAAACACCCAACAAGCAAATGACAATAACAACATGCTTACTCAAAATATAAAGAGTACTAAGAAGAGAATTTTTACCTTGGTCTACACTTTCTATGGATTCAAAGAGATGTGTATATCTCTTCTTAATATCCTCTCATCTTCCCAAGTAGCTTCTTCAACAAATTGGTTCCTCCAAAGGACTTTAAATGATGCTACCTCTTTTGTCCTCAACTTTCAAACTTGGCCATCTAGAATCTGAACATGAATCTATGAAGAAGATAAGCTATCCTTGATCTCACTGCTTTCAGTTTGTATGATCAATGAAGGATCGCCCAAGAACTTCTTCAACATGGAAATGTGAAATGCCAGATGAACCGCTGCTAACTGTTGTGGTAGCTCAAACTCATAAACCACTGTGCCAATCTCTTTGATATTCAATAAGGTCTAATTTACCGGGGACTAAGCTTTCCCTTCTTACCAAACCTCATAAAACCCTTCATGGGTGAAACTTTTAGATATACCTAATCATCTACTTCAAACTTTAACGCCCTTCTCCTAACACCAGTGTAGGATTTCTGACGATGATGTGCCGTCTTCAACATCTGTTGAATAATTTTCACCTTCTCCATAGCTTGATGGACTAAATTTGGCCCTATAAACCAAGCTTCACCGACATCAAACAATCCAATAGGAGATCTTCACCTTATCCCATAAAAAGCTTCATATGAAGCCATTTGGATGCTAGAGTGATAACTATTTTTGTAAGCAAACTCAATGAAAGGTAGGTGATCATCCCAATTACCTTTGAAATCTATTATGCACGCCCTCAACATATCCTCTAAAGTCTTAATAGTACACTTTGCTTGTCCATTTGTCTGAGGATGAAAGGCAGTACTTAAGTTCAACTTTTAAACCAATCCTTTCTGAAAAGATTTCAGAATTGTGCATTTGATTGTGCACCTCTATCTGAAATAATGGAGGCTGGGACTCTATGAAGTCATACCAACTCGTGAATATATAACCTGGCATAATCTTTTATTGAATCAGTAGTCTTTACCGGCAGGAAATGGGCTGACTTTGCCATTCTATCGACAATCACCCAAATAGAATCATGCTTTCTGCGAGACCTTGGCAAGCCTGTGATGAATCCATATTAATCATCTCCCACTTTCATTTCGAAAGTTCTATTTTCTTACCCACACCACCGGGCCTTTGGTGTTCTACCTTAACTTGTTGGCAATTTGGGCACCTAAAAAAATATTTCACAATGCCCCTCTTCATACCACTCCACCAATATACTTCTCACAAATCACGATACATTTTTGTGGAGACCAGATGAATGAACTATTTGGATCTATGACCTTCCTCCATGATTCTCCCTTGGAGTCCATCCTCCATTTGTACACATATTCTGTCTTGATACCTCAACACACCATCTCCCTCTTTTTCAAAAGTCATAATTTTTTTATTGTGAACATTTGGCTTCAATTCAAGAAAAATGCAATCTTGGTCTTGCTTGAATTATATTTCTTACATTAATGATGACTCAGTCCCATTCATCACCTCTATTCCTCCTTCTGTGGAACCCATTAGTCTGACTCACAGACGTGCAAGTCTATGCACATATTGTGCTGGCTCTCTTTTCTTCCTCAACATGGGCGATACTACCCATAGATATCCTACATAATGCATCAACAACAACATTAGCCTTACCTAGGTGGTAAAGAATACTCATGTCATAATTCGGGAGAAATTCTAACCACCCCTTTGTCATAGATTAAGTTCTGTCTGGCTGAACACATATTATAGGCTCTTGTGATCATTGAATACATCAACATGAACACTATACAAATAATGACGCCTTATCTTCAAAGCAAATACTACAGCAATAAGTCTAAGTCATGGGTTGGATAATTCTTCCCATTAACTTTCAACTATCTGGCGGCATAAGTTATAACTTTGACATTCTTCATTAACACACAACACAAGCCAACTCTAGATGTATCAAAATACTCCATAAAACAATGAGTACCTTCGGGTAAGGTCAAAACTGGGTAATAGTCCTCTTTTTCAATAACTGAAAGTTTTTCTTGAAAGCTTCAGACCATTGACACATCATTGTCTTCTGAATTAACTTTACCAAAGGGAAATAAATAGATAAGAACCCCTCTACGTACTTTCTATAATAGCCAACTAAACCCAAGAAACTACTAATATCAGTTGGAGATGTGGGTCTAGGCCAATTCTGTGGTGCCTCAATTTTCTGAGTATCAACTTTAATTTCGTTTCCTGACTCTATGTGGCCTAAGAATGCCTCACACTTAGAGAACTTGGCATAAAACTCTCTATCTTTCAAAGTCTGGAGAATTATTCTGAGATAAATAGCATGATCTTTTTCATTTATCGAATAGATTAGTATGTCATCAATGAAGATGTTAACAAACATATTTAAATTAAATAATGTTAGAAGACTTTGTTCATAAGGTCCATGAACGTTACTGGTGCATTTGTTAAACAAAAGGACATGACCAAAAACTCATAATGACCATATAGGGTTTTGAAAGCTATCTTTGGAATATCACATTACCTTACTCTTAACTGATGGTAGCCAGACTTAAGCTCTTTTTTCAAAACAAAATAAAAATAGGTGGCACGCTGAAGTTGATCGAATAAATCATCAATCCTTGGAAAATTACACTTGTTCTTGATGGTAACCTTATTCAACCGACAGAAATCTATACGCATCCAAAGGGAAACATCATTCTTCCTCACAAATAAGACCGGAGTGCCCCCAAGTGAGACACCTAGTCGAAAAAAACCTTTCTCTAGGAGGTCTTTCAACTTCTCCTTCATCTATATCAACTATTATGGTGCCATTCTATATAGAGGAATAGATATAGAACGAGTATCTGGAAGAATATATATACCTAAGTTTATCTCTTTCTCCTTGGGGACTCTGGGAAGGTCATCTAGAAAAACTTGTGGAAACTATTTTACTACTGCAACTGACTGAGTATGAGGTATCTCAACAGTGTAGTCATTAACTCGGACAAAGTGATAGACACATCCCTTAAAAACTAACTTCCTTGTCTTAACGTATAAAATGAGATGACCCTAAGGCATTGTTGAATTGCTTTTCCACTCTAAGACTGGCTTATTTGGAAACTAAAACTTAACAACTTGAATACTACAATCAGCTGAGGAATAAGAGGCGTGAATTCAGTCGATACCAATAATGACATCGAAATCTACCATATCTAACTCAATTTAATCATCCATAGTACTCTTGTGATTCATAAAAATGGGACAATCATGATAGACTCTCTCCACTAGAATATACTCACCTACAGGTGTAGAAACACTGAATGGTTCACTAAGTTGCCTAGGAATAACATCAAAGTTCATAGAAACTTACGGATTTACAAAAATAAACTCGCTACTGGATCTAGCAAAGCATAAACAGTAAAGTCAAACTCTTAGATCATACCAGTGAAAACATTTGGTGACTCTTCTTTCTCTTGGCGACTATAGATAGCATCAAAGTGGTTTGTTCCCCCGCCAGTACCGGCAGTAGCCCCTCTAGGTGCAGCTACATCTGGTGGAGCAGCTAAAGAATACTGAGCTCTATTTCTCCAATTACCATTTCACTGCTTGTTCTTTGGACACTCTCACGAAATTCCCATTCTGACCACACTTGAAACAACTAGTGAAGTCCTCATGACAAGTACGTGAATGGTTCCTACAACACTTGGCGCATCCAGGAGGCTTACTACCCCCTTGTGCTATGCTGCCCTGAGAATAAGAAGGTTTTATCTCTAAAGTTCTGATTCATGTATTGACATTTATTCTTGGTTGCATGTGCACTCCCAAATGATGAAGCAGGTCCCTTCTATTTCTGTTAGAAATATGACCGGTTGTCACTACTCATCTGCTGCCCGGACTGACTCATTCCCTTTGTTGATAATCTTGTTCTTATAATCTTCTATATCGATCAGCTTCTCTTCCTTATCCTGATGTACATAAACCATCAACCGCAAAATATCATTTCAGCTATCAACATCGCAATCTTACCTTCCTTACTCTACATACGAGATAACGCAACAACAAACAAACTCATTCTACTCCTCATGTCCGCAACCATCTCCGGAACATATCGAGATAGTTGGGTGAAATTCAACCTATGCTCATGAACACTTAGAGAAACCTACTGAAGGGTAAGAACATCTCATACTTTAGCCTTATTCAATTCTCAGCATCAGCAACGTGCATCACATTAAATATCTTATTTAGCTTCTCAATGAAGTTCTCCAGATCCCAGTAGCGATTGAACCAACGAAGCTTGGAGGATTCATCCTTAATAACTCTCACATACTCTAAGTATCAATCACTTCCTGCCTAACTCCTCTTTGTTTCCCAAACTAATCAGTTACAGCTTGATTGAGCATCCTTACTGTCTCTCTAAACTCGACATTTATAACTTCTCCTTGGTTTTTCATTTCAGGTGCATTAGGTACCCATTGTTCTAATGGTTCAACATTACTCCTAGCTGGACAACCTCTGACTGCTCTTCGTGGAGGCATGGTTATTTGAAACACACGCAAGCAAATATAAGAGAGAAGTTGTTTTTAGAGTTAAAACTTTTAACGCACAAAATGAGTGCGAAGGAAGTCGGAAAATTTCCCAAGTGTTGCAGCCTCCTAATTATAGATGTGGCGTGCTTCACATTGTTAATTAGGACTCTATAGACACGTCTTCATTGACTCCCTAGGAGTCTTGAACTTTGTTCTCTAATATAAAGTTTTTTAGGCCCTGAGCCTATACCCTAGGAAGAACTGGCACTTCAAGACCATTGTTGGTCCTAAGAGAACCCTTGGCCTGAGTACTTACTCAGTGAAGACTTAAAACACAAGCATAATCTAAAAAAAGACGTTGTGAAATAAATTAAGAATGTCTTTAAAGAAACATTCAACTGGCCAAAATGGCTAGTCAAGTCTTATAGCAAAACATATTAAATAAAAAGCTAAAATACTCATAACTAACTAAGTGACTGTCTATGAAACCTCTAAAGCAACTGATATGGATGTTGGGACAAACTCCACAGCATCCTAATGAACTGAAAATAAACTGAAAACAATAAAAGATGTACTTCGAAATGCAAAGACGCTAACCAACAGACTCTGAACTGCTCACTGGTTCAACGATGCGTTTAACGCTGATTCTAGTTACCTTCATCTAGATCATAATATGATGCAGGACAACTGACATCAGCACATTGAATGTATGATTATGTGAGTTAGAATTCTAGAATGCAAACGTAGGCTTGAAAGGAAATATGAAGAACTTACCTGGCTTAACACAACTCTACAAGACTAAACCCATTTCAATATAAATTAATTTAAAACAAGTACAATATAAAGAAAAGCTATTTAAACACATGATAAACTCTATATGTGTGCAAAGATACAGTATAACTCTAATATGTATGTAAAAATACAAATAAACTGTGTATATAAAATACAATTAACTTTAGTGGAAGTTACTCTACCCGTCAACTATCTTGTAAGATCTATTGTGATGATACAATGTTTTCCTCACACTATAAGGGTCTTCCTATACCTTTATATTAGTATCAAACAAGAATTACTAAGTGGATCTACTAGTCTGTGCTAAAACGCACAAAAGGAATCATCTAAAAAGTAATGACTCTTTTCTACCCATGGTGGCTACATGGTTTATGGGGGTTGTGAGTGTTTTGAACTCTCCCCCATATCGGTGCTCAATACTACTCCCCAAAATGATATAATATTAGCTCTTATGTTCTAAAAAAAACTTCCTTCTGTGATTTGAGACTAGTGCTAAAAATCTTAGCTCAAAGGCTACCTTGGAAATCAAAATTTCCCCTCTTGCATTACTATGAAAGGATATACTCTTTTCTGAAAAGTAGCTCAAAGGCTCTTTGGAAATCTTAGTTTACGATCTCAGCTTAATAATAAAACATTTAAAATATATTTGGGAATACATAGCACTCATATACTTTTGAAGAAATGATCTTAAAATTTGAACGATCTTAACTCATCCTAAACTTTAAGTCTTCAAATAAATTTAAAACATTTGTAAAAAACCTTTGAAAACGTGGATAAACTTCTCTTGACTTGAGTCTTAACTTTACTTGAATTTCCTCTTAACTCTTCTTGAATTGAATTATGGATTCAAGGATTGTGATTTCTGATAGGAAAGCTTTCATGATATTTAGGAATAGTTTTAGATAGTTAAACATGAGAAAATATGAAATCACTGTCTTGGGGCAAGCCTGCGATGCGGACATGCTTTAAATAATTATTCGCAAATTTAATTTTGAGATAGAGGAGTCCGCATCCTAACCGCAACGCAGAGAAAGATTTTGCTCATTGGGGGAGAAAGTGTGCGACCGACTTGCGTTCCAAATGCAGCTCGACTTTTCCTTCTTCATTTTCCAGCCCCAATTCGCATAGTATCGACTATTGTTCACAACATCATCTTAGATTCAGATACTCAACCAATATACCCAAGAACCTAAGTCAAAATTACTCTAAAAATCAACATAGAGATCTCAGGAACTCCACAATTCAGCCTAATTCAAGAACGACACTAAAATTCAAGAATACATGTCAAGAACATTAACTTTAAAACTCTACTCGGACGAATTGCGCTGAACCAAACAAGTTTTGCGCGTGGGTGAATGAATCCAATGATATGAAAGACTCACATACCTTGTAAGATCAATTCCTTGGTAATTCTACAACCAAAATCGGTCATTCATGGCAAATTTTTGTTTTTTCTCTTCTCGTTTCTCTTCTTTTCTCTTTTCTTCAAGTCCTAGATTATTTTGGTAAAAGCGCAATTGATCTACTTCAAAGCTTACCATTAACTAATTCACGAAGTTGAATTAAATTAATTGGGTAAAAAAAGATCGAACTACCCTTCAAAAATCCGAATTGGGCATTTCCTTATTCGAAAAACCCAACTCCAAATGGGCATAACTTACTCAAACGAGCTCAGAATTGCTCACATTCAGCAGCATTGGGAAAATTATTCCAAGAGTTTTCCAACTATGTCTGGAAGTACATCTAACCTTAGGAGTTATGGTCACTTGAAGTTGACCAAAACATAACTTTTCCTAACTTAAGAAATTTCCAATTTTTAATTCTTTCCAAAAATGACTATTTCATATTCTTAGCTTCTTCCAATTTATTTCAATTTTTGAGATGTTACAAGAGAAGAATAATTTCCTTATGGAGACACTCTGAATTTACTGGCTCAATTTTTTCCTTTCTATCGTTAATGATCCTTGTATTTTTTTTTTCTAGTCATTAATTTAAGCTTCTGATATTCATTGTTGTTTTTTGAGTACAAGTTTTTAATTTTGTTATTTATATTTATTCAAAGTTATTGTTCTTGGTATTTTTAGTACAAACTCTATGTAAACCAACCTACTGCAGATTCACAAACAACTTTTTGCGAATTCTTTTTACAACATTTTCCAAAGATATCTTTCCTTCTCAAAAAAATCAAGCCAAAAAACTTATATGATTTTTTTATTGTCATAATAATTGCTGCATATTACTATGATAATGGAACCTTTACTATTATATATATATATATATAAACAGAAAAGTAGGCCCGCCTACGTGGCTCCACAACAAAGTACGATCCCCTTTTGATTTACTTATTTCAATACTATCTTTATAAAAAGTTTTGACTTCTATGAAAAGTTACTATTGTTATAAGAGTTGCAACTTATATGAAGAATTGCGACTTTTATGAATAATTGCGACCTTTATGATGAATTTCAACTTTTATGAAGTTGCGACTTTTACGAAAAGTTGTAAATTTTATAAAAGGTTGTGTTCTTTCGGAAGGGTTGTAACTTTTCCTTAGAGTTTTGACATTTTAAATAAGGCACAGAAAGACTTTGTTCGTACTACCCTTTGTTGTTTATAAATAGAAGGATTTTTCTCATTTTAAAATATTGAAAATTCTAAACTTCTAATTCTTCTTCCGCAAAATTAAATATTCATGTACTTTGCTTATGTTGAGTGGCTCATTGGCACCCTTATTTTTGTCTTAATACACTAGTGATAGTATTTTTTTATCCTGTGAGAATCTATTTCTTTAAACCTCCAGTGTTAGAGGCGAATATTTTTCTTAGTTAAGGGGACACTATGCTCTGAGTAGTCTCATTTTTTCCTTTCTAATTATTATATTGTTATTGATCGTGGTATATTTTTTTACCCTCAATTATTTATGCTTATGTTATTAATTGTTATTTTTGAGTACATGCTTTAAACTTTGTTGTTTATGTTTCTACAATGTTATTGTTGTTATTATTTGTTGGTAGAGATTAAATAACACTCGTTAATTGAGTAATATTCACACAAGCTTTATCTACTTAAACTGATGAAGGTACGATAAATATTTCTAATGATCTACATTTTCATCTGTTGAAGATAAAATTCAAATTTTGTATGTCATTTTAAGGACATAAATACCTTAAAAACTTATCGTACCTTGAAGTGCAAAGTGAACCGGGAAATAAAAGACAAAAAATAATAAACTTTTGACATGAATTCTATGATGTTGTGCCGGTGTCCTCTAGAGAATATGCCTAGACTACAACCTCTTTTATTCTCAAGGACATTGATAATAACGCAATAAATTAATTTTTCATATTCAATATGAAGTATGGATAGATTTTCACATTTACTGCAAGTTGTAAATACTTATATTGAAGTAACACATGTGTTTCTCGAAACTGTGATTAGAATAGAAGTGTAGTTTCAAATAGAACTCCATCACTCTAGTATGTTGATTTTCAAAAAGCAACCAAACAAACTAAATAATTTTGTGTAATATTTTTTTCCTTTCAAGTATATATAGTATGTTGGTTTTTTTTTTCAATTATATAATACTTTTGTCACGACCTAATCCATCGGGCCATGTGGGCACCTACTCTAACACCTAAGTAGGATAAGCCTCATACCCCCAAAGATTTATAAATAAAAAAAAGATATAATGAAGGATAAAATCATTATAACAAACCCTTTTTCACGAACTAATTAAGACTTTTAAAGTAATTCACAATCCCAAGGACCTAGTTTAACATGTACAAGAGTTACTAAGAATAACGATGAACAATAATTAAATAAAAGGAAAAGTTCCCACCATGGTGAAAGAAGAGTCGAATATCCTACAGGAATTCTTCGTCTTCACCTTATGAAACATCACGAATCATGCATTCAGAATTTGTCAAAAAGACATAGAAAGAGTAGTATCAGTAAAACCACACATAATAGTAGGCATCGTTAGTCAACCCGACGCCTACCTCATAATATAATGAAAAAAATAATGGGATCACGCTTGGACCGCTCGCTTCTCCTCCCTTGCCCTTCCTTAGAAAACCCTCAACTTACACTAAGGCTCTAATTACTAGCCATTTTTGGTACCGTTCCAATAGCTAACACTTCTGGTTCTATTAAATCATTGCCTAAACATGTTAACCACATCAAATAATCTCAAATAGAGCTAACATCCTTTCCTAGCAATGACTCATGCAACATTCTTAAATTATCGCCACCTTAAATAGCCAAGCCATATAATTTCTCCTTACCTCATTCTCTAGCCCCATCCATCCTTCTTGGATACTTACCCAAACAAAACCTCAACAATTTTTTTCTGACAAGTATACCTCATAACATATCTAAACACCACCACACACTCACATACATACACATGGCTCCATCTACAATAGGTCATAATTACATATGAACAATATCATCACAAGTATTTGCACATTACATTATCAAAATATAACATAATTTACCCTATACTATTGTCACAAGTAGTTTGTTCTCTCACGGAACACAAGCCCAAACATAGCTTGCCGGAACGTGGCAATTCGATCCCAATTATGCCAGAATGTGGCAATCGATTCAATGTTAGCTTACCGAAATGTGGCAATCCGATCCCAATTATGTCAGAACGTGGCAACCGATCCAAAGTTAATTAGTCGGAATGTGGCAATCCGATCACAATTATTTCAAAAAGTGGCAACCGATCCAAAGTATCTTGCCAAAACAAAGCAATCTGATCTCCATTCGCACACCACATTCACAATCACAAGTACATCATCAAGATCATACATTTACATCATGATTTCATGGCTACCTCATTCATCTATCTCATTTACAGCAGGTGTTATCAATATTGCAAACATTCAAATACATACAAGTATCATAATAAAGCAAAAACATAAAGACATCACAGAATTACGAAATCACCACCATCACCTAAGAATTTTCCCCTCGATTCTTATCAAACAAGAGACTAAGTTCGGCCCTAGTTCTTCTTTAGGGTTTGTAAACCTAAATTACTAAACATTCAACAACGAATTACTTCGATACGTCAAATATAGCATACACCGAAATTAATTCTGTTATACCGCATACCATTCATTAACTAAGGAATTCTACTCATGAAATAACTCAGAACACTCAACCTGTCATCTATTCGATATATCAAGCACTAACCCAAATAAGTTGCAAGCATATAACTTTTTCAATGGAATTTACTCAGTTCACAAAGGTCTACACATAGATCCTACGATTGATTTCATATATTACACAATAAGAAAGCATTTAAAACTACTCAATGCATAAAATATTAACCTACCTGCGCCAAGCAATTGCATGGAGTTTTGATTTCCTTTCTAGCTTTTTCGGATTCGCTACGCTAGAAAGCTCCTTCTCTTTCTTTCCCAAACTTGAAATAACTTTTCTTAGGTTTCCAGATTATTTTACGACCTATGTGCTATTTTTAGAAAGATGAAAAAATAAGGATTTCTCAAAATTCGAATTCTGCCTCGCAGATCCTGCTGTAGCGGGGTAAGTTGTCGCTGAAGCGGGATAGGGTCCAAATTTTTTACGACTTTTTTCCCTTTTTAAATAACGCTTGTTTGGGTCATTACAATTTTTCTCTTTAATTTTCCATTTTAATAATTTTTTATGATACATTTAAATGGGGAACTTTAAAATGATATATGTAAAGCAAAAGGCCGTGTTGAATTTTTTACACATTAAAATTAGAATATTGTTCCCTTTTACAAGCCTTTTAAATTTATTTATTCCTTCATCAATGATTATTTATATATAAGAAAATTTAGTATCTCATGTTGATGTTCATTTGATTTCCAAAAAATATCAAATAATAACATTTTCTAAAAGCAAAAGGATAAATTATAAATCAAACCAGAGATGATTGATTGAGGGATAAATGATAAGATGTTATAATTATAATTTTCCTTTACATTATTAATGTTCGTTACTATGTAATCGTGTATCTAAGATAATATAATATTTTTATTTTAGTGATTGATAGTTTTGAAGTTTTAATATAAATTCGGTGATATTAAATCTTGTGCTAGATGCGGATAATCTTACTAGTTTTAACATAATTGCAAATGATAAAGGTTGATACTATTCCCCATCTTCTATTTTATAGCTATTTAGAAGCATGAATATCATTATATATATATATATATATATA
>NC_028640.1:18950646-18974043 GCF_001406875.1 Solanum pennellii
TTTCTTCTTCTCTTATGATTTCTCAAGTTACAGGGGGGAGACCAAGAGAGTAGATTGGCTGGTTTTTCCAGTCAAGTATAGTTGATAATCCCATTTTCGAATATGAATTTGAATAGATTCTCTTTATTATTCTAAATATAGCTTTTTTATCTTCCACCCTATCTCCACAGCTTTGGGCGACCCCCTCCCCTTCCCCATTTCTCATTTTGTTGATTGAAAGAGAATAAGCGCTATCCATTGAGTAAAGAGAGGGTTTGCTACAGTGATTCGGGCGGTTGGTGGCCCCTTCGAATAAAAATAGCGCCGAATCGGCTTTAAACGCGGCGAATCGTCTCAAAAACACAATAAAAAAGCGGCGAATCGTCTTGAAAACAGCGCAGAATCGTCTTGAAAACAGCAGAGAGGAGACTACAATTTGATCATGAGTTTATAAAATCTTCAAATATATTCTAGTTCTCTAAAATCTGGTAAAAATTCATTTTATTTTCAAAAAATAAATATCAAGTTTTAAATTCAAATTCTATTGCCAAATGAGAGATCAATTATTTGAACTTTCATCCAAAAAGCCAAAAGTTTTATATTTTTAGTTTTTATTGTAAACTCGTGCTGAAGTTGATTGTCTTTTGTATTTATTTTTCAAAATGATTAAATAATAAAATTTCTGCAGTGTGAATGTATTTTTCAATATGTAGTATCCTATTAGGGCAAATAATGTTAGAGTACTAATTGAGTAAGAAAGAAGTTAATATAAAGAACATTTTGATATACCATATTGTTAAACTACAATAGAAAAACATAAAATCATGTTTATATGTAGTTAGAACTATAATTGACAATATAAATTTCAAAAAATATTTCCCCTTTGATTATTTTTTCACATACAAAGTTTTGAACAAAAGAAATTGTTGTATATTTTTATATGAGTTGTGGCATGAATTCTTCCAATGTAGTTGCTCCAAATGATTATTTTTAAATCTTGTCAGAAGATTGCATATTTGAACTTATTTCAAAAACAACTCCAACAAATGCAGTAAGATCAATAATGTTATCCAAATGATTCAATTTTGATGCTGAATTAGATGAAATTCGGGGAAGATTTATGTCGTTGATTATCAAGAAATAATTGATAGGTGTGGGTTTCCTCTAGTTTGCAAAACTAAAAAAAGGAGTACGTTTTTCGTTTATGTGATTTTCTCTTTCTTCTTGAAAGGGGAAAACTGGCAAAATTCTATTTTGATGTGGTTATTTTTTATGATTTTATTTATTATTTTAATATCGATTGTGTGTACATACCTATATTATTTATCGATACCTACTATTTCTCACACGAGGTAAAATAAAAATTTAATATTTATGCATTAAATTTCAAGGTTCTTAATATTTAATTTGTTATTTTTAATTTGTGGGTTCATATCTATTAGTTTTTATATTTATCATGATTTTTTACTCATAAAGTCATGCTGCGATATGTAAGTATTGGGGTTAAGATGAATCCTTAACTAATATCTTCATATGTTTCTATCTCTCATGAGCACATTTACCAGATAGTGATATAGTAAAAAAAATCATGTATAGAGATTAAAAAAATGTAAGATATCACACTTAAGGTTTAAACTCATAAGCTAAAATAATCTATGAACTCTCTTTGTTATTAAATTAGAATTCAATTGTCCATATATAATTTTAAAAAATCATTTAACCCTACTTGTTTCGCTCTAATTTCAAGCAAGGTGACTCAATTGAACTATTTTCATTCCTCTAGTGCTTCTCCTGATATCAAAGTACTATGATAGCTCAGGTAGGTGAAAAGAAATGATCACCTACTATTTTATTTTTGTTAGATTCACCAAAATTTAAAATTAATCTTTTACATTGTTTTTCACTTTATTAATTGTCAATGTCATTTAAGTACTTGCTATCTATTATATTCTATTGTATCATACTTTAATTTTAATTACAATATGTATATTAATTGTTACTTCAATTTTTGTTCTATTATATTACTAAATACATCGTTATGAAAAGATGAAAGTCTCAATTTGTATAACGAATAATTTGATCTACTGTGTGCCTTTGCTATATTTTAATTTTCTTATTATTTTAAAAATCGACATGCCTTACTGTTTGTGGCATATCCAATAAATACACAATCCACAGTCTTAGGTCCTATTTTTACCCTTTTAGGTATAGGAACTTGAACTTTGGCTAGACACCCCCACACTTTGAAATATTTTAAATTGGGTTTTCTACCTTTCCATTTCTCATATGGAATTACATTTGTCTTTGAATGAGGCACTCTGTTAAGTATCTGATTTGCTGTAAGGATAGCTTCCCCCCACAAGTTCTGTGGTAAACCTGAACTTATAAGTTATGCATTCATCATTTCTTTTAAAATTCGGTTTTTTCTTTCTGCAATTCCATTAGACTGAGGAGTGTAGGGAGCAGTAGTTTGATAGATTATTCCATTTTCTAAAAATATTTCAGCAAATGGAGATTCATATTCTCCACCTCTATCACTTCTGATCATTTTGATCTTTTTATCTAACTGATTTTCAACTTCAGTTTTATATTGCCTAAATGCATCTATTGCTTCAGCCTTACTATTTAGCAAATAGATATAACAATATCTAGTCCAATCGTCAATAAAAGTTATGAAATACTTTTTCCCACCACGTGATGGTGTTGACTTCATGCCACAAATATCAGTGTGAATCAATTCTACAGGATTTGAATTCCTTTCAACAGACTTATTAGAATGCTTAGCATACTTAGATTCAACCCAAATTTGACATTTTGATTTATTGCACTCAAATTTTGGCAAAATATTTAAGTTAATAAGTTTTCACAAGGTTTTGTTATTAACGTGTCCCAAACGTTCATCCATAAATATTTAGATTCAAGCAAGTAAGAAGAATCAAAATCTTTATTCATATCAACTGCAATTACATTGAGTTTGAAAAGGCCATCACTAAGGTAGCCTTTTCCTACATACATATCATTTTTGCTTACTACTACTTTATCAGAAACAAATACACATTTAAATCCATTCTTGGTCAGAACTGGAATTGAAACTAAATTCTTTCTCAATTCTGGAACATATGAGACCCTATTCAAAGTCACCACCTTGCCTGATGTCATCTTTAATAGGACTTTGCCAGTTCCTTCCACCTTTGCAACAGCGGAGTTTGCCATAAACAATTTTTCATCTGTAAGTGCTGGAGTATATGATGAAAATAATTCTTTGTTGGCACAAACATGGCATGAGGCACCAGAATCTATCCACCATTCTCTTGGATTTCCAACCAAGTTACATTCTAAAAGTATTGCACAGAGATCGTCCATTTCTCCTTTGGATTCAGCCAAGTTTGCTTGATCTTCTTTTTCTTGTCTTTCTTAGGACCCCGGCATTCATTAGCCCTATGACCATGTTTACCACAATTAAAGCAGTTTCCATTGAATTTCTTCTTAGGAGGATTGCTTTTTGGACCAGATGCTTTCTTTCTTTTCTTTAATTTTGTGGGATCTTCTTCAACAAAATTTACTCCAGATATTGCTGAATTACCACGTGACCTCTTTTCTGCAGCCTTATTATCCTCTTCGATTCTCAACCTTACTATGAGATCTTTAACAGTCATCTCCTTGCGTTTGTGTTTCAAGTAGTTTTTAAAGTCCTTCCACAATGGAGGTAACTTTTCAATAATTGCAGCCACTTGAAAAGCATCATTCACAATCAATCCTACAATAAAGGTTATGTGAGTATTAAGGGAAAATTTAATATTTCTAACATAGGCATTAAATAAATTTGTACCTTCAGCAAAGAGATCATGGATTATGACCTGCAATTCTTGAACTTGGGTGACGACAGTCTTACTGTCTATCATCTTATAGTGCAGAAATTTTGCCACAATGAATTTCTTCATTCCGGTATCTTCTGTTTTGTACTTCTTTTCTAAAGCATCCCAGAGTTCTTTTGAGGTTTTGGCATTGTTGTACACATTGTACAGATCATCTTGCAGACCACTCAAAATATAATTTTTACACAAAAAATCTGAGTGTGTCCATGCTTCTGTTTCCAAGAATCGTTCATCAGCCGGAGTTTCATCAGACATAACAGGAACATTCTCATTAATGAACTTCTGCAGACTCAATGTGGTGAGATAGAAGAACATCTTTTGCTGTCATCTCTTAAAGTCGACTCCAGAAAACTTTGCAGGTTTCTCAGCCGGCGCTAAGGCAGCATTTGAACGATTATGTGCAACCGATGTTGTTGCAGCACTTACTGTTCCAGCATTTGTTTGACTTGAATTAGTCATTTTTTTCTGTCACAAATGACAGTAATTTAAGTATTTGAAATACTAACAGTAAAGAACAAATCTTTACACAAACTGTTTCTGATTTAACGATAAAGTTTTTATGTTCTTTTAATCGTTAATCAAATGAATTTTAAAAATTCAAGCAGAGTAGAAAACCATAAAGGTTTTAATCTCCAGAAACCTCAAATACAGAAACTGATAAATTTCTTATAATTGTTATTCTTACAATAACCTGTATTTATAAGGTTAATAAACAGAAACAGAAATAAGATGAAGCAGAAAAAATATAAAATACAAGAATTAATCCGAGTCCACAGAAACTACTGTGTGTCCTTAAGAAATTTAATCCCCTCACTGTACCCAAGGTTATGGATGAATTTCTCCCAAGATAAAACGGATTAAACCTGTTAAAGAAATAGCGGTACCTCAAACTTCTTTAACTTCAACGAACTTAAGAACAACAACAAGTCACACAGACTCAGTCGATCGACACTTTGATTTTATTTGAGAGAAAAATAAATGCAGAGAAAGAAATTTTTTTCAGTGGTTTAAAAATCAAAAATTGACTTCCTTTTATAGCCATTTTCAGCAAGGAACATGTCTGTTCAGTGAAATCTGTTCAGACCCATTTTATCCAGAAAGTTGTCTTTTGGAAAAAATAACAATTTTTCAGAAAATTGTGTCTGTTAGGAAAATAATGACTTTTTGGAAAGTAACGACTTTTCGAAAAGAGTAACAACTTTTCGGAATGTTACCGTTACCTGCAAATTTATAAGAGATAATTTTAACAGGATTTATATTGATTTAACAAAAACTGATTAAATAAATTTTGTCCAAAAAATTTATCAATCAATCACATCATTTGCCAAATCCAAATCCAAAGCCGAGTCCGAGCGACGACGACGACGCGAGGGGGCATCTTCTTCTTAGCTCTTTAAGAAGTAATGGAAGTGTTTATAAGGACAACAATTTCCTTTTCTTTTGCCGATATGGGAGAAATGACCTTTCATTTGCACTTTGCAAATGACTTTTCATTTTCCCTCCAAAGTAGTTCCCTCACTTTTCATATTCTCTCTTTTCTTTTCCCATTCACACTTGCTAAAACCCAACATATTGATGAGGATAATTGAAACAAACTGCACTGGTGAAGCTCTAGTTGACATTCATTGAAATCGTGTTTTATATAAGCTAACAATTTTTCATTTATTTTTATACCTTATCTCATGGATTCTTTCCCTACAAAAGAATGAAAATATATTCACCTTGGCAATTATGATTATGAGTAGATTAAGCTACTTGTTCCATCAGAATAATTATAAGTTTCTCTCACACACTCACATATAAGGAGTAAAAGAACAATTCCCGCGGAGAATAAAGATTATTTATGAGTAGAGTTTCATAAAATACTTTTCGGAATATCATGGGTGGTTTCTATTCTACTGTATTCACTTTCTGGGTGATAGACCGACTATCCTTGAACACTAACGGAAACTTAAAGTAAGTGAATATTAATTTGAATGGAAGTAGTAAAGCAGTTGAAAGGGTGAATCCTCAAATCCAAATCAATAGGTATATATTAATTGAAAATCACGATCTATTCCTGATTCTTCAACCACTCAAAGAGCTCTCGAATCAAATATCAATTTCATTTATTTAATGGTAGGAATTATGAAAGAGTTGGTTAAGAAAGTGCGAGAATCTTTTTGAATGGTTTGACACACCAGAACAAGAAAAAAATCAGCTATCCTCATGCACATTTTATTTATAGAAAATTAATTAACAAAAAGAAAAAATGTAACCTATAAAAAACAATTAATTTGTAAGTCCCCGACAGTGGCGCCAAAAACTTGTTGCTTCCAAACGCAGATGCAAGATATGCGATCGCACAAGCAATATAATGGCTTTTAAAAGAACTGAATTATCGAACCCAAAGGACTTGTCAATTAATTATTCTTACTAAGTTATACTAATTCTAATAATTTATTTAGGGTGGATTTCAAAAATGAATATATATTAACTAAAATAAAAATAAAGATAAAATAAACAAAAAGCAATTAACTGAGAAAAGAATATGTTTACACAATCAATGAATGAATCGATCTAGGATTATAATCTACTACAGTCATGTTTAGCATCAATTTCATCAACTTATTTGATTATCTAGTTATTGAATCACAGGGTTAGATTTATCATCATGGTCTCCCGATATCTAATCCTCTACGATAAATACACTCTAACTACATCGTTGAGCAGGGACAGAATGATTAAATACCGAGCATTAAGTTATCTTCTTGTATAGTGACCCAAGCAAGGTTTCTAGGTATATCCCTATCCTATAAACGAATCAACCCTAGATATTTAGAGTTAAATAAGCTCCTTATATTCCACGTTCTATCGTCTTATTCTTCTCTCAAATTCAATTGAGACAATATATTTATTTCAACGGTGATCGAGCATCAAAATAATAATCACAAGAAAATAAGAACAACTAATATGATAAACAAATCATGTCGAATTAAAATCACTAAACAATTATATTGTAAGTAAATATAATCCAAGGACGAGAAGTTTAACTCCCAATAGACATAGAACAATTATAATGAATCATTCAAAGAAAAGATGTAAAAAGAAAAAATAAGAAAAGATGAAACTCTAAATCAAAAGCTAACTTCTCCATTGTATCCTCCTCCTCTCTAATAATTATTGTTATGGATTATTTATAGATATCGAAAATTCTAAATAAAATAATTGAGTCCAAAATAAATTAGAAATTCAAAACCTAAAAGGAGTTGAATTGCACGTGAACAGTAGCCGACTCTAACACTTCAGCGTCTCGTCTGGGATAGTTTCCACGTGGCATATGTATCATTTCTTCAAAATTCCCATTTTGCAGCACTTTTCCATATAAAAAAGTTATTATTATTATATTAAAGTTAATCCATTAAGTTGTTTGCTTGATTTCCTTCTTCAATTTTTCATTTTTAATTCTTTTTAGCTTCAAATTCTTCATCTTCACACCAATTCTATCCTATAAATAGAATATACTATTTAGCACAATCCATAAAATCCATGCTTAAAAAAGACAAATATAAATGATAAATATGAGGCAAATAATGATTAAAAGTATATATTTTGGCGTTACATCACTCATGTACATTTGTATGAAAGGGTAGACATATGGTTTTTAGTTATATTGTCACTTATAGGAGAAGGATGACGTGATAGAGTTTCTCACCAAGTTGTGTAGAAGGTTTGGTAATATCATGCCTCAGGATATTGTGGATGAGTGAAATAAAGTAATGCAAATGAAACTCATGCATTATGATGCAAGTTCATTGGTAACATGATAATAAAAAACAGATTTTAGTAGCAATAACTATGCACATTAACGAAAAGTGTTAAAGTCTTTATCAAGATTAGCCATCGGAACATTAAATGTGCGCAAATTGTCTCTAAGTAACATAATTGTTGCAATTAAGTTAGTACCGTTAAAAACCACTTAAGATCATTTTGGTGTAGTTTAGAATTGGCAAAACCAACAGGAAAGATGTGACATTATTCCCAATATATGTAGAATTTCAAGTGTCCATGCATGGATACAATCATACAAAGGAAGTTTTACAAAGTGAAATGACAACTATAATAGGCAAAATGAAATATTACCGAGAGCAAGTATTGGCAGGTAGAGAGAGTTCTGCTGAAGCAGTGTTTTTTAAATGTTTTATGTAGCTTTTGTACATTTTTGAGTCCACACCTTCATGGATAGTAACATATTAGTAACAAAGTTAAGCTTTGTAAAGCATCATACCTAGATGGTGTGTAATGATTTTGGAGGACATGATGTACAACTTCGAAGGAAGCAAGGAACAACTTATGGTATTTGTAAAAGTATGACAGTTGTGTCTAACTCAATCCAAAAAGCTAGCTCATGGATGATTAAAAAGTCCATATAAGGCTAACATCGATCAATTTCCTAACTAAGTGGGAATTTTACCAACTCTAACGCCCCTCCCCCTTTAGTCTTAGACCTGACTAGAATGTGGAGTGCGAATTCAAATGAGGATAGACCTGACTCTGATACCATGTTATTTGATAGAAGAAGACCATTTATTTATTTATTCCAATAGACAAGTAATGTATCAGTACAATAGATTGTGTGTTAAAATAGGAATGAAATAAAATAAGATTCTTGCAAATATGCTTATTCCTATAAATATTCTATATAAAAAGGCTATGTACTTTACTAGGAATGAAGTCTATATACATTCTATAATAGTCCCCTTCAAGTTGGAGCATAGATATGGATCATGTCAAACTGGTAACAAATATGATCAACTCAAGATCCATGAAAGTGCCTTTGTGAGAAAATTTGCTAGTTGCTCGCATGTCTTCACATAAAAAGTGGAAATCAAGTTCTCCTGAATTTTCTCATAAATAAAATGAAAATCAACCTCAATATGTTAATTTTAGAATACAGCGGATTTGTGGAAATATGAAGAGTAGCTTGATTATTACACCAAACTTTTGTTGTGCGTGATGCTTTGGGCCAGTTTCCATTAAAAGATAATGTATCCACATAATCTCACACGTAGACTATGAATATATCTATTCACCGATTTCGCACTGGATTGAGATATTGTTATTTTCTTCTTACTTCTCCATGAAACTAGGATCCCTCCCTTAAAGATGCAATAGTATGTAGTCATATCCCAACCCTAAAGTTGAGGTCATGATGGCGCACACACAAGTTTTTCTCAAGAAAATGCTTCAAAAATCTCCCTCTCAATCTTCCAAAATGGACAGAAAAGTGAAATGAAGAAAGGGATTAACTGACGTTTCAGAATGAGTTGCCTATGTTCAACGCGAACTTCAACAAAATTAGCTCCCTAATTTATTAAAGTCTGTGAACAGGCCCTTGAGATTCATTTGGGACCCGATAAAAATAAACCAAGTATTCCATGTTATGCACCTGGGAGAAACCGGCACTCGAAGACCATTGCCAGGCCTCAAACGAACTGTTGGTCTGGCTTATTTAGCTCAGCGGAAGACTAAACTCAACCTAAACAAGAATAAGACATGTGTTAAAGGAAAATACTTCATATCAGAAATTTGGCAAAAATGGCTCTTAAGTCTCAATAACTGAAAACAACTCTAAACTGAAATACAATTGCCTACGAAACCTTTAAATTTACTGAAAAGGGATGTAGGGACAAACCCCACAACATCCTAAAAGCTAAACGAATTAAGCAACGAAAAAGGATGTCCTCCAGAAGGCAAGGAGGGTCACCACAAACTCTAGAACTTGGTATGGATCAAAAAAGCGCTGCATGCTGATCCTGGGTACCTGCGTCTGCATCATAAAATGATGCAGGCCAAGTGGCATCAATACATTTAATTTACAAGTATGCAAGTTGGAGTGATAAACGACGACTTAAGCTTGAGCGGATTCGATGAACTTACATTAGCTCTGCTTAACTTAACAATATACATATAATGGAATTTAAATCATATGCAATATATATATATATATATAACTTATAAAACAGAAAACGAAACAACTAAGGTCGTTAAAGAAAATGCTATAACAAACTCAATTTTAGTTATATAAGAAAGTAATATAGTTTCTGTGGGAGTTTATCTAACCGACAACCATCAATATGAACCTAAGTGATGGTACAACGTCCTAGCTCATGTTGCAAGAGGACCATCCTACACCTTGCCATCGATATAGGACCTTACTCAACTTATTAGATCCACTATCTCTCCATACGTGATCATCTAAAAAGTATGAACTCCCATCCCCACATGGTGGCTACATGGTTTACATGAAGACCTGAGTTAATATAAACTCTCATCCCCACATCGGTGCTTAATACTGCTCGCAAAATGTACTTTAGCTCAATCTTTAATTGAAACATTCTTTTCTCTGGGTTGAGATAATTTGTTGAACCTCTTAGCTTTAATAAGCTCCTCTTGGAATCAATATTCAATTTTTGTTCAAAACTCTTGTGGAAATTCTAGTTCCCCTTTTTATTCAAATGTGAGACATTTGTAAACCTTTAGGGAATACTTAGTTCCCTTTTTGTTTTTGAGAAATGAACTCAACTCTTGCTTTTTACTTAACTTGAAAATTTACTCTTAGGGAATACTTATTTCCCTTATAACTTTTGAGATGTTTACTCAACTCTTTATTCTTGGCTCAACTTTTAACTTGAGTACTAAAACAAAGTTAAAATGATTGTTAAGACTCTTTGAAAACTTTAAGAACTTACTTTGACTTGCTTATTAACTTTTAGAATTTGACTCTTAACTTCTTTGACTTTGATCTTAGCTTCCGTTTAATTTGATTATGGATTCACGGATCATAACCCGTGTTTAAGCATGATATCATGAGGTTTAGATATACTCTAAATTGTTGGAATCAATTAGGAACGAAGGGTAGATCACTTAGGAATTAGTACGGAAAGATAGGGAAAGAACGCGATCTCCAGGGGGTCGGGGCCTTCTGAGATGCGCGGAGCGCCAAGTTCTGACAGAAAAAGGCTGTCCTCAGGAGCTTCGCGCCAGATCCTGACAGACATACTCTGTCATTAGGCCTTTTAGAGGCGCGGCGCCCCAATGCCTATCAGATGGGGTTTCCAAACATTCTTTTTTGTTTTTTCATCTATAAAACTTCCGAAACTCCCATGGATCCCACCCCACACATATTAGGACCCCTAAATAACTCATTACCCAATAGTTTAGACCTGAAAACAGTCCAGAAACAACAATCGAAACTACTATATAGCAACTACAAACCAACCCACAAGAACTTCAACTTTTCATCAAGAACTTCAAGATTTACTTTCAAATAACTCTAAATTGATGTAATGAATCGAGTTGGAGGGTGGGTGAGAGAACCTAACACCTAAGGATCTCACATAACTATTAGGGATCACCCACGATGAAATCCACACAACGAAATCTTAACGTTTTGCATCTTTTTCTTCTTCTCTCCTCTCTTTCAAAGCCCTAATTATTTTCTAAATGTGAAAACTGAATGTGATCTTTTTATACCCCAACGTACTACCCCAAAAACGAAATTAATGATTGACTTATGAAAAGACCAAAATACCCTAAACAAATCTGGATTTAGAACTTTCCCTGCTTAACAACCCAACTTCCGAAAGTCATATCTCCCTCATATGAACTCTGAAGTTTGCAAACTTTACGTCTTTTGAAAGATCTTCTGACGATATTTCAATCCTTATAAAGAGATCACCCAAATTATTTTTGAGCGATAAGTTATGGCCGTTTGAAAATGACCAAAACTCACTTTAAAAATCTAGAAATATTCCAGATTTTCTTACTTATTTCCAAATTTGTTTCTTCTTGTTTTTCTTAGCTTAAACTTAGATAATTCTGCACAAGATATATTATAATATCTCCCGTTTGGGAAGTTAGTCATCGAATGAAAATTCTTTCCCTAAATTAAGGATAGTAACATCATTTCAGCACTCAACAACAAAAGCAAGTAGCAACATGTTCATGCATATCCTTATAATGTACTAAGAAGAGCATTTAGTACCTTGATTTGCATTCTCTCCGTATTCAAAGAGATGTGGATATTTCATCTTCATATCCTCTTCTACTGCCCAAGTCTATTCTTTAACAAATTGGTTCCTCCAAAGGACCTTGACTGAACAACTTCATTTTTTCTCAACATACGAACCTGACGGTCAAAAATCTAAACCGGAACCTCTTCATAGGACAGGTTATCCTTAATCCAAACATTCTCTGTTTTTACTATCAATGAAGGATCACCTAAACACTTCTTCAACATAGATTTATGGAATAATGGATGAACCATTGCTATCTCTTGGGGTAGCTCCAACTCATAAGCCACATCCCACTCTCTTGGAGATTCTATAAGGTCTAATATACCGAGGACTAAGTTTCCTCTTCTTACAAAACCTCATAACTCCTTTCATAAGAGAAACCTTAATATACACCCAATCATGTACCTCAAACTCTAATGGCCTTCTCCTAACGTTTGTGTAGGAATTTTGGCGACTTTGTGCTGTCTTTAACCTTTCTTGAATCACTTTCACCTTCTCCATAGCTTGTGATCTAAACTAGTCCTATCAACCCTTCTTTGCAAACTTTGAACTACCCAATAGGAGATCTGCACCTTTTTCCATAAAGAGCTTCATATGGAGCCATTTGGATGCTCGAATGATTACTATTGTTGTACGCAAACTCAATGAGAGTTATACGATCATCCAAATTTCCTTTGAAGTCCGTCACACAATATCTCAAAATATATTCCATGTTCAGGATAGTATGCTTTGATTGTCCATCTATATGAGGATGAAAAGTAGTGCTCAAATTAACCTTAGAACCCAAACATTTTTGAAAAGATTTCCAGAATTGTGTAGTAAATTATGCACCTCTATCTGTACTAATGGAGATTGTAACTTAATGAAGTCTTACCACTCATTGAAGTTACAACTTAGCATAATCCTCATCCGAATAGGTAGTCTTTACCGGCAAGAAATGGGCTGAATTTGTCATTCTGTCGACAATCATCCAAATAGAATCATGTTGTATTTGAGATCTTGGCAAGCCTGTGATGAAGTCCATATTAATCATCTCCCACTTCCATTTTGGAACTTCTATATTCTCAGCTAAACCACCAGGCATTTGGTGTTTTACTTTCAATTGCTAACAATTTGAACTCTGGGCAACAAAATTAGCAATGTCTTTCTTCATGCCTTCCCAACAATATACCTCCATCAAATTGCAGTACATCTTTGTGGAACCCGGATGAATGGAATATCTTGATCTATGAGTCTCCTCGAAGATCTTATCTTAAAGTCGATTCACCTTAGGTACACATAATCTGCATTGGTATTTCAGCACACCATCTCTCCCTTGTTCAAAATTCAATACTCTTTGACTATGGACAATTGCCTTCAAATCAAGCAAAATAAGGTCTTGATCTTGCTTCTCTTTCACCTCTAACACCAAGGATGAATCAGCCCCATTTGTCAACACTATGCCTCCTTTTGTGGAATCCATAAGTCTTACTCCCAAACGTGCAAGTCTGTGCACATCATTTGCTAACTCCCTCTTTTATTCTTCGACATGGGAATTACTTCCCATGGACAACCTTCTTAACGCATCAGTAATCATATTAGCATTACCTAGGTGGTCAAGAATACTCATGTCATAATTCCTGAGTAATTCCAACCACCTTCTCTATATGAGGTTTAGGTCTCTAACTGAACACATATTGGAGGCTCTTGTGGTCAATGAATATATCCATATGAACTCCATACAAATAGTGATGCCATATATTTAATGTAAACACTACTGCATCCAATTCTAAGTAATGAATTGGATAATTCTTCTCATGAACTTTCAACTTTCGTGAAGCATAAGCCATGACTTTGCCATTCTGCATTAACACATTAGACAAATCTTGATGCATCATAACACACCATGAAGCCTTCAGTACACTCTAGTAAGGTCAAAATCGGAGCGGTAGTCAATCTCCTATTAAACTCCTAAAGGTTTTTCTCGCAAGCTTCAGACCATTAAAATTTTACTGTCTTCTGAGTTAACTAGGTCAAAGGAGAAGAATAGATGATAATCCTTGCGAAACCCAACAAAGTCCTGATATCTGTTGGAGATGTGGGTCTAGGCCAACTCTGAACTGCCTCAATCTTCTACGTGTCAACTCTAATACCTTCACCAAAAACAAAGTGACTTTAGAATGCCATAGACTTAAGCAAAATCTCACACTTAGAGAACTTTGCATACAACTCCTTATCTCTAAACATCTGAAAAATAACCCTTAGGTGAATAGCATGATCTTCTTCATTCTTTGAATAAATCAATATGTCATAAATAAAGACGATGACAAAAATCTAAATAAGGTTAAAGACTCTGTTCATATGATCCATGAACTCTCCAGGTGCATTTTTCAAACCAAAAGACATACCTAAAAATTCATAATGTACATACCTTGTTCTAAAAGTTGTCTCGGGAATATGACATTCCCTTACTTTCAACTGATGATAGCCTGATCTGGGTCAGCCTTGGAAAAATAAGAAGCACCCTGAAGTTGATCGAAAAGATCATCTATCCTTGTAAGATGATATTTATTCTTGACGGGTCACCTCATTCAACTGACGGTAGTCTATACACATACTAAGGGACCTCTCCTTCCTCCTAACAAACAAGACCGGAGTGCCCCAGGGTTATACACTTGGTCGGATGAAACCTTTATCTAACAAATCTTTCAAAATGTTCCTTTAGATCTATCAACTCTGCTTGTTCCATTCTGTATGGCGGAATAGAGATAGGATGAGTATCTGGGATAATGTCTATATTAAAGTCTATCTCTTTTTATGGAGGGACTTTGGGTAGGTCATCAGGAAAGACTTCTGGAAACTCACTTACTATAGGAATTGACTGAAGGTAAGGTACCTTAACACTTGAGTCATTAAATCTTACTACGTGATAGATACATCCCTTAGAAACTAAGTTTCTCGCCTTGAGGTACATATGAAAGGACTCTTAGAAACTTCTAAACTACTAGCGCAGTCTATAATTGACTCATTTGGAATTTAGAACTTGACAACTCGAGTTGTGCAATCTATTGATGCATAAAAAGTATGGAGCCAGTCCATATCCAAAATGACATCAAACTTTACCATGTCTAATTCTACTAGATCAGCCATTGTATTTTTGTGATTGATGTAAACACGACAACCACGATAGACTCTTTCCTCTAGAATAGACTCCCCAATAGGTGTAGAAACACAGAGGGTTCACAAAGCTTTTCAAGGAGGATTTCAATCTGATTTGAAAATATATAGAGTTACAAAGGATAAACTTTCCCCTGGTTCTAATAAAGCATAAGCGTTAAAAGTATAAACATTGATCATACCCATGAAAACATGTAGAGAGTTCTCTTGCTCATGGTGGCTAGTGATTGCATAGAGGCGATTATACTCTCCGCCGGTACAAGATGTGGCTCCTCTAGGTGAAGCCCTGTTTGGTGGAGAAACTGAGGAATATTGGTCTCTTTGCACGAATTTTCACCACCTTGATTATTAATAGGGAAATGTTGCATGAAGTGATCATCTTGACCACACCTGAAACAACTAGTCTGGCCTTCATGTCATTTGTGAGGGTGGATTCTACCATATATACCTCACGTCGAACTCCCACTACCTCTTTTTGGCATGCTACCTTGAGATTGGTCTAGTCTAGCCTTGAAGAGTTGAGAATTGTGACCACTATACTCACCTCGATTTATGGGTGCAGGTGCACTAGTAGATGATGGTGCATGCCTCTTTGATTTTATTGAATTGTGGTCGGCTTGAACCACCTTTCTGTTGGCCAAAATCATTCCAGTCTATGCCTTCTTATTTCGGTGCTCTTCTCTATCCTTCACCTTCTCTTCTTCATCCTGTTGAACATATACCATCAGCATTGATATGTCCATGTTACCTATCAACATATCAGCCCTACCTTTCTTTCTTGAATCGAGAGGCAACCCTGTAACAAATAGACTCATTCTGCTCCTCATGTCTTTCACAATCTCCAGGGCATTGTGAGATAGTTGGGTAACTTTATTTTGTACTCCTGTATACTTATGGAGTCCTGTTTCAAAGTAAGGAAGTCCCTCACCTTGGCTTCCTTCAGTTCGTGAGGAAAAAACCTCACCAAGAAGGCTTCTTAGAAGCAAGCCAACTTGGATGTAGTGCATCCTCAGCTCTACCATCCTTCCATTGATCAAACCAGGTTCTTTCCACACCATTCAAATTATATGCAGCCAATTCAACCCTCTTATCATACACCACATGCATTACCTCAAACACCTTCTTCAATTCTTCCACAAAGTTTTCCGGATCTTCAGTAGTGCTTCATCCGATTAAACTAGGAGGATTCATCCTAAGGAACTCGCAAATTCTTGAGGTGTCAACTCTTTCTTGTCGAGCTCCTCTCTGTTGCTCGTCTTGGTCAGTCACAAGTAGACTTAACATTCGGATAGCTTCAGGAAATTCAACATTGGAAAGCTCTCCTTGAGGTTTCACATCAAGTTCATTTGGGACCTCTTGTTCCTCAGCATTTCTTCGTGGTTGACCTCTGACTGTTCTTCTTGGAGGCATGATGATCTAAAATTACATGTAAAAACGAATTAGAGAGAGACTTTTAGCGATAAAATCTTTGCACGAAATAAGATGAAAGAAGTGAAACATTCATAAATATTGTAGCCTCTTAATCATAGATGTGGCGCGCTTAACACTGATGACTAAGGCCGTACCGAAATGACTTCATATATTCCCTAAGACTCTTGAACTATGTGCTCTAATACCAAGTTTCTCATGCCTCGCGCCTATACCCCAGGCAAAACCGGCACTCGAAGACCATTGTTAGCCCTCAAGCGAACCCTTGTCCTGGCTTACATAACTCAGCGTAAAACTAAACTGAACCTAAATAAGAATAAGTCATGTTTAAAGGGAAGTACTTCATATCATAAATCTAGCCAAAATGGAACTTATGTAGTAATAGCTGAAGACTACTCCAAACTAAAACTATTATTGTCTACAAATCCTCTATACAAACTAAAGAGGGATGTAGGGACTGACCCTACAACATTCTAAAATCTATACTAATAAAGCAATGAAAAAGGATGTCCTCTGGAAGCAAAGGAGGCTCACCACTAACTTTGGAACTTGGTTTGGATCAACAAATCGTTGCGTGCTGATCCTAGGTACCTGCGCCTGCATCATAAAAAGATGAACGCCAATTGGCACCAGTACATTGAATGTATAAATATGCTAGTTGGAGAGCTAAACGACGACTAAAGCTTGAGGGGATTTAACAAACTTAACTTGGTTCAGCTCAACTCAAGAATATACTTAACTCAAAGAATATATACATAAATCAGTTTAAATCATATGCGAAACAATATAAAAAAATTAAGAAATAGGGTGGAATAAAATGATGAAAATGTAGGACGCTTAGCCGTTATGTCAAGGAGAGCAGTAAGTCACTAAAATACATCCAAATGTATACCTGACCCTGAACCTAAGTTACAAGCAAAGAAAGTCATATCGTGATCTGAAGAGTGTATTAAGGTGACTTAAAGTAGTGAAAATAAGGACAAACCTATGACTACAAGTATAAATGAGGTGTAAAGTTGTTCTTAGAGCGAGTGATGAAAAAAAATCCTTATACTCAAACTAAAATATACTCAAACTGAAATCATTGTATGAAAAATGAGGATGTTGTTTTGAAGTGAGGACACTAGTTGCAGTACAACAAAATTGGTAACTTGGTGAGGGATCAATTAGGATAGGTTTCGGTGTGTGGTGAGTCTGTGCCATGGTCTTATCCACATGAGCGATCCTAATAGTGATACAATGCATAAACGTAATGAAAATAATCGGGATTGATAGCCAGATTATTGCGAAAGCATAAATAAGGATACTCTTGTACAAAGGTTTTGTGGTGAGTCATAGTGTGTCTCTTGAGGACACAAAACGAATATAAGTTGAGGATGTTGATGTACTGTGGTTTCACGGTACTTTCAATGCTTTTACCTTAAGTTTAGTGTGTATTTAAGTCCTCTTTGTAGTAGTTTCAATGTATTTTTCTCTTCGTTTGCAAGAAAACTATCAAAAATGAAAACGCAAAAGGACTGTGCTGAAATTGCATAAGTGATGATGTACAGAGCCATCGACGGTCCGTTGACCCCTCGACAATCCGTGGTTTGCAACCATCATCTGAATAAAATGCTGGTGAAGGAAGATCGAGGTATTCTGACCAAGTGTGGGGCTATAGAAGCTATCGACGGACTGTTATCTTCACGACGGACCGTCCTGCACATTCGTCATTGCTAATAGAAAGTAGCCTCAGTACCCTTAGTGAAAAGATTCTAAGTGTGGAGAAACGGAAGACATCGAAGGACCGTCATGAAATCAACGGACCATCATCCTAGTTCTTCGATGGTAACCGTGAGTTGCAGAAGAAAGCAGCTGAAAAAGATTCTAAGTGTGGAACGACGAGAGGCCTCGATAATCCGTCAATTTGGTCATCGACTCAAACACATTTTTGAGCAGATTTTCCTTAAATAGATTTCCTTTTTATGTTAGGACTTCATTATTAAAAATACTTGTAAAACCTCATTTTGGGGGTTAGAATTTTTGGTATATTTCAGTTTTATTATCCTACTTGTTGAATTTGAGATTTTGGGAAATATTCTACTTTCCGGAATCGTTTGTTGCAAGACTTTGATTTATTCGAGTAATTTTCTGGATTTTCTTCAATCTCATCAAAGTAAGTACATGAATTCTTGTCTGATCAATATGAATTGTGTGATTGTTAACATTGGTAACTAAATCCATAACTAGGGTTGGGAACCATGGGTAAATAACAGGGTAAAAACTAACTAAAATAACAATTCTAGAATAGTGTCTTGCATGTATTGATAATTCTTTCATTTAGAAGTCTTTTTTAATGAGCGCAAACGTTAGAACTCACCTTGTTGCTACTTGACGGACAAAGGAGGTAGATAATAAGAAATGAATTATCAACGTAGATTTAGTATAAATTATATAGTAGGCTAGCGTCGGGTGCAAAGTAAAAACTAAACCATACATCAATTATGATGCTTAATATGAGGTAAAGTTAAAGTTTAGTAAATCATACACACGAAGCCATACCAAGGAGCGGAGTGAAATTACCTTGTTGCCGACCAAGGAATTAGGAATACATAACTTACCACTTTGTGTGCAAGATACTAGGAAAATGTTGTTATAGCTAGAATTACCGCGTTATGAACCTCTTGGCACACTTATGCCCGACTTACTCTCATCACTTGATAAATATCAAATATTCATACTTGCTACTTGTTCACTTAGAAATATTTAATTCCTTTTGTTATTTAAACCCCCTTTTATTGCTTGTTTTCGAATAGGACTTGATTAAATAGAAGTAATTGTAGGTTAAAGTTAAGTCTAAATCATTTTCCTCGTGGGATCGACCCCAACCTCATAGTTGGGTTCTTTACTTGATACGACTTCTTATACTTCTTTTTGAGAAGTAAATTTGAGTGTATCAGTGAGTTATTACATAGTCACTGTTATGATAATTGAGTCTAGAACTTGCCAAGGTTGTTATTGAAGCGAAATATGATTGTGTTGTACTCAAAAAGATTATAGCATACCTTCCTTGGATAATTTTATAGAAATAGAGCTCTATCCTAATCTTATAGGCCCCTTGAGCCTTTAACCGATTTTTTGTTTGAAACCTGAAAATAATTCATATTCGATTCCTCCAGAATCTGAATGGACCCATGATCTTCCTCAAGAATCCGGTTCCTCAACCATATCCATTGGGAACACACAACCTTCCATGATACCTTAAGAAACCATTCCCCTTATGGAGAATGACTCATTAAGCTTACCAAGATACGATTCCTTCAACTCCATAAATGGTTGATCAACATTCTTTTTGGACTTCACCTCAACCACTTAAGATGAATCGGAGTTATAATGGACCATAAAACTACCATTCGTAGAATATTCAAATATAACACCAAATCTAGCCAATATGAACATCTTTCACTAGGTCTTTCTTGGCTTCCTCTACATGAGACACACTACCCACGGTCATACGACTTAGAGTATCCGCTACCACATTGGCTTTGTTTGGGTGATAGAGAACACTCATGTTGTAATCTTTCAACAATTCCAACCACCTTTTTGTCAGAGATTCAAATCCTTTTGAGTAAAAATATATTGAAGACTTTTGTTGTCGGTATACACATCTACATGAACACCATACAAATAATGCCTCAATATTTTCAAGGAAAATACCACGGGCGCTAACTCAAGATGATGAGTTGGATAGTTCCTCTCATGCACCTTAAGTTTTCTAGAGGCATAGGATATTACTTTCGCATGATGCACAGGTTGTCACACTAAACCCAATCGGGATGCATCTAAATACACAACGAATCCCTTTGTACCCTCCGATAAAGTTAACATCGGAGCGGAAGTAAGCTTATCTTACAAAATCTGGAAACTTCTTTCACATACCTCAAACCACTCAAATTTCATACTGTTTTTGGTCAAAACAATCAATGGAGACGCAATGGACGCAAAAACATGCAAAAAACTTCTATAATAACCTTCTAGACCTAAGAAAGTTCTAATGTCGGTTGGAGTCAATGGTCTAGCCCAATTTTTGACCGCATCAATTTTCCTTTGATCAACTCAACTCCCTCACTAGAGATGATATGACTAAGAAATGCCACCGACCTCAACCGAAATTCACATTCGCTATACTTGGCAATTAAATGGTTCTCCTTTAGCACTTGTAACACCACCCTCAAATAGTCCATGTGTTCACACTCATTTTTTTAATATACCAAGATGTCGTCAATGAAGACAATGACAAATCAATCTAGGTAACTTTAACACACCCTATTCATGAGATTTATGAATGCCTCCGAGGCATTAGTGAGACCAAAGGACATTACTAAGAACTCATAGTGACCACTTCTTGTCTAAAATACCTTTTTTGGTATATCTCACCTCTCACCCTAAGTTTGTGATACCTCGATCTCAAGTCAATTTTTGAAAAGTAACTTGCCCTTTTGAGTTGATCAAACAAGTTGTCAATCCGAGGGAGAAGCTACTTGTTCTTAATAGTGATTTTATTGACTTCGCAATAATCAATGCACATTCTAAGGAAGGGACCCATCCTTCTTCTTCACAAAAAAAATCGGAGTACCCCATGGAGAAACACTAGGTCTTATGAAGCCTTTGTCTAGTAAGTCCTTCAGTTGAGCCTTCAACTCTTTCAATTCGTCCGGAGCCAGCCAATAAGGAGAAATTGAAATGGGATTTGTATCCAGTAGCAAGTAAATACCCAAATCAATTTCCCGTTTGGGAGGGATTCCAGGAAGATCATTGGAAAGACCTCCCGAAATTCCCTTACTACAAGGACTAACTAAATTGGAGGAATTTAGGAGTCTAAATCTTTGACTCTTACAATGTGATATAGACACCCTTTTGAGATCATCTTACAAGCCTTCAGACAATAGATAATACAACCTCAAGGAATAGAATTTCCCCCCTTTTACTCTAAGACGGGTTCCCTTGGAAAATTGAACTTGACAATTCTAGTTCTACAATCAATGGAAGCAAAAAAATTATGCAACCAATCCATCCCCAAAATAACATCGAAATTGGTTATAGAAAGTTCTACTAATTCAACATAAGTAACTCTATAGGGAAACATTATAGGACAACTTCTAAATACCCTTTTTGCAACCACTGACTCACCTTCAGGGGTAGTTACCATGAAAGGTTCATTTAGAATATTGGGCAAAATGTCAAACTTTCTAGATATCAAGGGAGTAATAAAAGATAATGTAGCACCCGGATCAAGTAAAGAATATAAATAAATAGAGAAGACTTGTAACATACCGATCACAAGATTCAGAGAACTCTTTTTTCACCCCTATAACGAAGTTCATAAAAGAGAATTTTTCATTGTAGGATACACATTAGAACCACTAGCTTGAGATTTCCCTCTACCTTTGTGTTTCCCTTTTCCACACCCTAAGCAATTGTCCGTCCCAACAAGGCAATCACCATAATGTTTCATGACACACTTTCCATAAGTTGACTTCTTCTTTGGTGAGCTAGTACCTCTTCCCTTTTGAGACTTAGGGTTAGACATCCTATCATCACGAGAATTATGAAATTTGGAGGCATCTTGATTAGAAAACCTCTTCTTGAACCTAGGCTTGTCTTGGATATGACGCCTACTCTTTGAAGAACCAACATCATAAGACCTTGCCCTTTTGGCATCCCTACTCTTCCGCTTAACCCTTGTGTCTACCACTTGTTTAGTATGAACCATGAGATGAGAAATGTTCATATTATCATGTAGCATATTTAAAAAAAACTTATATTAAGTCATACGATACCCTCGTCACAAAGCGGCTCATTTCATCTCTAGGGTCGAAAACCAAAGGAGCATACAATTTTGTAAATTTCAAAGAGTAGTTAAGTACACTCATATCTCGTTGACGAAGATTGATGAATTCTTCCACTTTGGCTTCTCTTTCTCCCGAGGAAAGAACTTATAAAGAAAAGCCTTCTTGAAAATCTCCCATTTCACCTGTCCACCCCTAAGGGCCTATTGTCTCTCCATTGGACGTACCAAGTTTGGGCCACATGTTTGAGTTGGTAAGTGGATAACTCGGACTTCTCACTAGTAGTCAACCCCGTAGCATAGAGAATCTTGTAGGTTTCATCAATGAACTCTTGGGGGTCTTCCTCAACTTAAGATCCATCAAGAGTAGGAGGATTAATCCTTGTGAAATCCCTCAAACAGGAGGCGATAGGGACAACATGTTGGTTTCCTCGGGGTACAACATCCTGATTAGTTTAGTCCATCACGGCTTGACATTGAGTAATGACAACTTGTTATTGAGTAATACTGTATTGGGCCATTTGTAGAAAGGATGCCCTTATGTCCCCATCCGTGAAAGGTGGAGGATTGACCGGAGTTTGATAATCATCAGCAACTTCTTCAAGAGGAGGGACTTGATTGCCTCAGCAGGAACTCCCGCATTGTCAATTTCTTTATCAAGTCTTCGAGCGGATTTTCTTTGAGTATTCATTTCCTATAATCACAACAAAAGGATTAGATGCTAAAGGAACATAGAGTCAAGACTCTCGAGGCACGATATTGCATTTCAAAGAAAAAGAGAATTTCCTAACCATCCTATAGTTTCCTAGCAATAAGTTTGCTGCACTTCACAATTATGAGTAAGAACCTACATAGACGTGGTTAACTGAGACATCAGCTCTAAAGATATTCAACCTAATACTCTAATATCAAGTTTGTACATCTTGGAAGTCCCCCCCAGATGTAACCGGCCTCGTCGTCCTAATGGAGGTCTAAGACTAGCCTCTTGTCTTTCATCATTACATTCATAGGTTAAAAATACGGAATATTTAAAAAATTTCTTAATTCTGTTATGAAGTTTATATATATATATATA